>NW_026059456.1:0-61506 GCF_023721935.1 Panthera uncia
CATGGTCAGCACAGATCCCTGAGCAGAAGGCAAAGTGCCATGGTCACGTGGGGGAGACGTTGAGTATTCCTCTAGAGGTGCGCCCTAAAATGAGTGTTCCCCGACTATTGCTGAATCTTAATGATAGCACAAGTAGCAATAACTTGAATGTGTATAATACTTTTATATTTCCCAGAATGCTCGCACAAGCTTTATTATGGTTGAGCCTCAGAACATTCCAATGAGCTATTTTAACGTAGTGACTAAAACCCTGATCCCTGAAGCCAGACGACCTGAATCTCGCAAGTTAAATAACTTCTAGCCACCTCACTTTGTGCAGCAGTAAAACCGGGATAATAATATACTACCTGTCTCATCAGGTTATTGGGAGTAGTAATTGAATAGTAAAATATTTAAGTGGTTCCCGGCACAGAGAAAGAGCTTAATATTCAAACATTATTAGTTTTAGGCAGATATTATTATCCCCTGGCTATGAGTGAGAAAATGGAGGCACCAAAGGTCAAGTGGTTTGATGGGGGGTGAGTTTTCTGTCAGAGCCTAGGTTCCTGACTCCTGGAGGCAGTGAGGAGGCCAGAAGGGGCCCAGCAGGGTTGCTGCAAGCAAATGGTGAGGTGGGAGGGGGAGGGTCTGTTAAACTATATTTAGAGGGAAAAAACCCTATAAATTGCATCGCACACAGGGTGACGTAACAGTTCGCACCAGATGAGAAGTGAAAAAATGTGAATGACTTTGCAAATTAAGCAGCTCCTGAGAGACTAGAATGTTATTGAAACAAAACCCCTCAAAAGACCTGTTGTCCCTCCCACAGTGAATTCTGCAGCTAGAAGTTGGTAGGGTTTGGTTTTTTGGTTTTTTTTGAAGAGGTCTGCCTGGCAGAGAAATGGTTGTTTGGTATAGCCAACTTTCCCTTGTTGCCTTCAGTTACTCACATCCCTTTTAACTGCAGTTTTAAATCCAAATTTCCATCACTTAAACGTAGAAGCATTTTAAAAAACCAAATACCATCCAAATATGTACCATTTGGGCCAGGAGTGACGGATGAGACTGCTCAGTAACTTCTATATCACAGCATGGCCATACGTGCTAACACATCACCTTATGGCCCGGCAAATAGCTTTCAGAAACCAGAGTGCCACGAGATGTGCCCTGGTTCTTCCCACCGAATCCTCCCTGCATCACTCCCGGACATTTCCGTCTCCTTCTAGTCTTCCTTCTACCCTGAAGCCCACAGTACACATCAGCTCCTGCACAGAGAGGCTGTGGTTCTGCCCGGCATCTGGGTCTTTGAAAACCCAAACAAGCTGTGCAGAGGACAGACTGAGAGAATTAGGCTGCCAAGCCTGATCTCCCATTGCTGTTCCGCTGTGTCACTTCTTTGCCCGCTGCCCGCCCACTGCCCTGCCTGAGGGCTGCCCTTTCGGCACTATTGACCCGCGTAGGAGCCCCGAGCTGAGTCCAGAAGAAACTCCGCCCAACATGTGAGGACGGACATATCCTTCCTGGTCTCCGCTCATTCACACATTCAGAATCTCCTGTCCCTTCAAATACCAGCTTCTGAGGCCATGATGAGGGTTTGTTTTTTAATGATATCAAATAAACTGTCAGCAAAAGTGCTTTGAGTTCCAGAAGTGATGACACAATATTAGTTTCAAAAGAAGTCCTAGTGAGAGGAATGAAAAACGCAAGGCCGTTACCTTCTTTTCCATCTCCTAGTTCTGTTTCAAGACTTTTCTAGAAACTATACTTCTCAAGACAAGAGGCTGAAATGGATCCCACATTTGAATAATCAGAGACCTTTCCCTGAGGCTGGAGTATAGAAATGTTGCGTAGTCATCTGCCCCTTTGGATTTGGTGTAACTGTGAGAAGGTATCGTCCGGTGACGGAGCGGTGAGCCTAGGGAATGCAGGCAGCAAGATGAAAACCTCCTGGCCTGACTTCATGGAGATGTCAGAGTTTCTCACTGTCTACCTGAAAAGCAGCTGTAATGACATTTGACTTCTCTGAACCTTGTCTGGTGGGAATGCTGGAAGCTGTAACAGCAGGCAGGGTTTATTTTTCCTATTGCTTTCCATCCGTCTCCTTGCTGTTCTCTTCGTAAGAACGGATAACACCACGCAGGATCGTCACACCCTGCTGGGCGTGTTTCTGGAGCTGCCTAGCAGGCTGGGTAGCAGGCAAATACCAGAAATGCCAGCCACAATTGGTGGGGGTTTTCTGGAAAATCTATTTTCCAGGAGAACATAAGGAATATTAAACAATATTCTCTGCCACCTGCATTTTTTCTGGGTTTAGACTCCTCAGTTGGGGAGTGATATAGACTGTACGGGTTTTTCCTCTACTGAAAGTATCCTTGCATTGACTTTGTCTTAACTACACAGCTTGAGGAAAGCCAAAGATTATAACCTATGACGAGGTAGTGCAGCAGATGAGAATTGTGTTAGTCACTGTTTAGCCTTTGGGCTTAGGTGAGTCGAGAAGACAAGTTGTCACCGTGAAGGCCAAAACGTAGACATTTCAAGGACGCTCTGAACCTTAGATTGGAAGACAGAGTACCTCTGATGGTCCAGCTCCAAGATGAGCACAACATGGAGAAATATTTCCCCATATCATTGTAATTGTTGTATTTTCTGGTGATGAAGAAATAGTACCAAAAATCCTCAGGACCCTTCAGTTCTGTTAGTCAAAATTATTTCTATTTTTCCCCTTTTCCTTCCTTTAAAAATGAAGATTTTACTCTAACATCAAAATTGTGATCCTTTCTTACCAAGTTTCCAATTGAAGCCACATGGCTTGATTTTATATATATGCATAAAAAAAATTTTTTTTTGAGCTGGAACTGTTTTAGTGGTAAAGAAATAGGTTTTAACCAAAAAAAGATTATGTCCTTTTTCCATCTGGCTACCTTAGGCTAAGAGAAAAACAAAAGACTAATTTAAAAATCATGAAGTTTAATTTCCCTTGTAGCAAACTAGTAGACCTTTAGCATAAGTGTAATCAAACTGGAAACCACTAAGACCTTTACTTCATTCCTTCAGTTAAATATATTGGATACTTGTGTAACTGTTTCATATGCATAGACATTTGCAATAAAAATGGCAAATTATATAACTCAGGCAAGTGGAGATAGTGGAGCACGATGGAAAGATCACACGGCTGACTTCTGATAAAGGTCTCGGTGAATATTTATGATGACTGTACAAGGCTAGTTCCTGAATCAAGCTGACTTGAGTTCAAGGCAGCCCCGCTTAATGGTATGTGTGTCTTGGGCCATCACCTCACCGGAGTCTGTTTCTTCACCTGCTGTATATGTATGATTGTTGGGAAGACTAAATGAGATAATCCATGTAGAGTTTATTGCACGGTGTCTGGCACATAGTAACTGCTCTGTTGAATGGTAACTATCTTCAATAGTCCACTCAGCTCTCTGACCTTGGGTAAGCCCCTTTGTTCCTTTAACTCTTGGCTTCTCTATTTGTAAAACAAGAAATCTATACCCTACCTGCCTGTGGTATCGTTATGAGGACCAAAAGAGAGCATGTCTTGAAAAGCCTTATAAAAGTGAATAAATGGGGCATCTGGGTGGCTCAGTCGGTTGAGGTCCAACTTGGGCTCCGGTCATGATCTCACAGTTTGTGGATTTGAGCCTCGCATCGCACTTTGAGCTGACAGGGGGGGGATCCTGCTTTGGAGTCTGTCTCCCTCTCTCGCTGCCCCTCACCTGCTCATGTGCACTCTCTCTCTCTCTCAAAAAATTGAACTTAAAAAAAAAAATAGTAGTAAAATAAAAGTGAGTTGACAAGCCAGTTGGGAAAACTGAGCTGTACAGAGCATGACTCAATTGGGAAACATTACAAGGCGATGATGTGTAGTCAAGTGTTGGCCTGTGAAGACTGAATAGGCTCAGAGAAAGGCAGTTGTAGACATTCAGGGAAAGGAAAGAATATTGTGGCGTCATGTTGAGAGGCAGTCCAGACAGAGTAGGGGACCTTCAGCTTAGCCTTGAAAAGACAGGATGTGCCTGGGAGAAATGAATCCTCTTTCCATTGACAATTCCACTGGCTAATGTTTGCTGTGTGTCTCCTCTGGGGTTACAGGCCGAGCTCATTGGAAGCCTCACCCACAAGCTTGAGACCCTGCAGGAAGCGAAAGGGAGTCTGCTGATGGACATCAAGCTCAATAATGCCTTGGGGGAAGAGGTGGAGGCTTTGATCAGTGAGCTCTGCAAGCCGAATGAGTTTGACAAGTACAAGATGTTCATCGGGGACTTGGACAAGGTGGTAAACCTGCTGCTCTCCCTCTCAGGGCGCCTGGCCCGTGTGGAAAACGTCCTTAGCGGCCTCGGTGAAGATGCCAGTAATGAAGAAAGGGTAGGTGGACTAGCGATTTAGTTCAACGGCTTTTCCCTCTGAACCCACGCACATAGGTGCAATTGAACATGACCCCTTCTCTGGAGAAGATTATGATCTCTGGGGCAGGGAGGGCGGTCCAATGTATCCATTACCGGGAAACACCAAAGAAGTCATCTTGCATGCCAAGAGGTAATGCTGGCACTTCAGGCTCAGGGAATACTTAGGAAAGTAAAAACATAGGTACCAGAGTTTTCTTTCCTAACCTTCTTTTCCAGGAAAAGGAAGAGACAGAAGCATAGTGGGAGGGTGACATTAGAAAGGGAGAGAGGGACAAAAAGAAAAAAAAAAAACTGCTGGGGCTGAGGAGAGTTCCCACGTGGGAATGTGGACTCAAGCTCCAGGGAATCTGTGAGCGAGGGTCTGCAGGCACTTGGGGACGATGTACCCAGGTGGCTCCACTGCGCCCTCTACTGGAAGAAAGAGGACAGGTAGTAACAGTGGTAGCAACACTGGATAACATTCAAGTCCTTTCCTCTTTGCCCAGCACTGGGCTCGCTGGATCCTCACAACAAGCCAGCAAGTGATAGAACCAGGATATGAGGGGTCCTGCTGCAGACCCCAAGTTTTATTCTCTATGATGAACATAATTCCAGAGCTGCATAGGATTCTTCACCTACTCATCAGTACAGCAACTATTTGCTGGGATGCACGAGGCTCGTGAATAAACAGACAGATCCCTGTCTTCAGGGACCCTATCAAGACAAATCAGACAATAAACATACCTGTAACTATTGTACATACATATTTATGCTAGAAGGTGATGAGCACTCTAGCCACTAAGAGACTCCTTTGCTTTCTGGCTCCTCCTATCTATAGCTCTTTCTTTCGGGGCTATCAGGGATTTCCCAGTTATTTCTCCTAATGTATTAACTTAAAAGGGAAGATGTCATTTTTTGAAGTAGAAAAAGTCTAGTTGGTATTCTGAATGTGCTTGGGCATCCAAAAACTTTCTGCATCTCCTCTCTCCTTCCGGTGAGTGCCCTCCTCATGCAAATGTGCTGAGTCTTTGCTTCCGCATCTAGAAATCGTCTAGAAGTGCCTGCCTCAAAAGTGTCATCCTTTCCTCCTTCCCTCCGCTCAGCAAACAAGCACCTACCAAATGTCTGGTGCTGCGCATTCTGGGGATGAACACCAGCCAAAACACAGGCCCCGCCCTCAAGGAACTCACCGTGTAGTGAGGAAAACCAGTATGGAAGCAGCAAGTGCATCCACAATGCTGCAGCACAGCAACGGACGCAGCCACGAAATGCTTCTCAGGTGGTGGGGGGAGGCCAGGAAAGACTTGGCACAGGTGACACTTGACCAGGGTATAGAAGAATTTCTTAATTCTACGTGGAGGGCTTCACCGTTTAGAAGCAATGTCATGGACAAAGTCAAGAACGACCATGGCATGTTCAAGAACCATACATGGTTGCTTGGTTTTTAAAAATCGTGAATTGCAGGAAATATTAAAAAAAGTGTACAGTCAGGAAATTGACAGGAAATAGAGGGCTCATTCAAAAGGGATAAACAATGTTCAGTGAAGGTGTGGGAAGGGGTGAGGAAGAAGGGATAATGAAGCTTCCCTGTCCCCCCAAGGTTAGCATCACTTGGAGGAGGAAGAGAGCCCTTATCAGAATTCTAACTGTGTCTGTCCTACAGCCCTGAGGCCATGGTGAGCAAATGTAGTCCCCACTACCTGGCAAGGAAGGAGCCAGGGATAGATGCCCCAGGCTCTTCCTCCTGCTCCCTCCCTCCTGCTCCCTCCCTCCAGTCTCCTGCCCATGACACCCATGGATCAAGCCCAGAGGGAGAGGACACCAGTTGATGCAGCCTTCACCATTCAGCTTCCTTAGGCCCAGGGCATGGCTGAGAAAAGTGGATCTAGAGGCACAAGCAGTATCCAGCACAGAAAATAGTCACAGAGACCTTGTGGGTCACACTTGACAGACTTAGGACTTTAGCCTGGAGGCCAGGAAGAGCCATAAACTAATTTCATCACCTAATTAGCCTGAAGAGTGGTGGGGCTTAGGCTAAGAGTCTACCAAGAAGGAGTTAGGCCATTCACTTAGGCAACTACCACAGGGGTACAGACTAGGGAGTGAGAGAATGAGTTTGAAATAGTAAGGCAAGCTGGATGAGAGGTAGGGCAGAGCGGAAGCTAACTTTAAGTTTCCTGTTTGGTTGCTGGGATGGATGCCACAGGTCTGTGAGAGAAGAAACAGTGAAGCAGTTTTCGTTAGGAGAAGAGGAGTTGTTCCAGAATGGAACTCCACTCAACGTTTAAATGTACACACACACCCTCGAATACAGATGTGTGCTTGCTCACATGCATAATACATCCATACTCGTTTTTATCACGATCAGTCTTCATTAAGAAACCCAGTATAATAGAAATTTGAAGGAAGAAGAAGTGGTTCAACAAATGCAAAATGTAGAATGGTCACCAGTGGGGCGAAGGGGAATATATGTAAGGCTTCAACTGAATTCTCTAGTTTTTGCTTTTAATCTGAAGCAAATATGATAAATGCCCCTGTTAAGAATTGGCATGGCTAATGATGGGCACACAGGTATTATTCTCTATTTCTCATGTTTAAAATACTTGCTAATTTTTTAAAGGTGAGAAAGAGGTTTTCACTTTTTCTTTACAGCATTTTGAAAGGTGTCTTCATTCAAATTCAGTCCCTAAAGGTATTTAAGGTGTTTTGTTTTTTTTTTTTTAATTCCAGTTAACATGCAGTTTAATGTTAGTTCCAGGTGTACAATATAGTGATTCAACACCTCCAAACATCATCCTGTGCTCGTCACAGGAAGTGCACTCCTGTATCCCCATCCTCTATTTAACCCGCCCACCACCCACCTCCCCAGTTTGCTCTCTATATTTAAGAGTCTCTTTTTTGGTTTGCCTCTTTCTCTTTTTTCCCTGTGCTCGTTTGCTTTGTTTCTTAAATTCCACATATGAACAAAATCATATGGTATTTGTCTTTCTCTGACATATTTCACTTAGCATCATACTCTCTAGCTTTGTCCATGTCATTGCAAATGGCAAGATTTCAGTCCTTTTGATGGCTAATACTCCATAGTATATATAGCACATCTTCCTTATCCATTCGTCTATTGATGGACACTTGTGCTGCTTCCATAATTTCGCTATCATAGATAACGCTGCTATAAACATTGGGGTGCATGTGTCCCTAAGGGCTTTTTTTTTTTCCAAATTTTTATTTAAATTCTAGTTAGTTAACATGCAGTATAATACTGGTTTCAGGAGAAGAATTTAGTGATTCATCACTTACATACAACACCCAGTGCTCCTCACAAGTTCCCTCCTTAATGCCCATCATCACCCATCTAGCCCATCCCCCACCCACCTCTCTCCATCAACGCTCAGTTTGTTCTCTATCATTAAGAATCTCTTATGGTTTGTTTCCCTCTGTTTTTCCCCCCTTCCCATATGTTCATCTGTATTGTCTCCTAAAACTCCACATGAGTGAAAACATATGGTATGTGTCTTTCTCTGATTGACCTATTCGCTTAGCATCATACACTCTAGCTGCATCCATGTCGTTGCAAATGGCAAGATTTCATTAAAGATTTTTAAGCAATCTCTACACCCAATATGGAGCTCTAACTCGTAACCCCGAGATCAAGAGTTACATACTCCACTGAGTGAGCCAGCCAGGCCCCTTACCTAAGGGTTTTTTGTTGTTGTTGTTGTTGTTGTTGTTGTTGTTTTAGATGTGTTTTTCTTATTAGGGGAAGGAAGCCATGAAAATGGAGATATTTGTAAGATAAACCTAAAACTTTGTACTTTCCCCCCTGGGCATTATTTTGTAAGATCTGACATGCTAGTTCAAGGGAAAATAAGGCACATGGCCTGTGAGCCTTTCATAAGCCTACATAGCCAATTTATACTGAAATAAAATTACAGATCTACCTTGTAATTAGATTTTCATTTTAATATTTCTCAATGACTTTGGCCTGAAAAATTTAAATGATTAAACATAAAAAAAATGATTCATTATATGTCAACATGATGAGTAAAAAGCCATGTTAAAGATTTCTATAAAGAAAATTAGCATGTGTAGGCTAACCCAATCTTACCATTGGGTTTGTGTAAGAAACGCTCAGAATATGAAACTACCATCATCGTTAAACAGAACTTCTCTCATAGTAGATTCAAAGGCGTAAAAATTGGTAACAGATTTCTTTCGATATGGAAAATCTGATGTTCCCATGGTTTGTGGATCAGAGCAGAGGTTCTCAAACTTCAGCTGTGGAACAATTGCCTGGAAGGCTTATTAAACCACAGATTTCTGGGCCCCAGCTCCCAAGCTGTGGATTCAGTAGATCAAACAGCCCCTGAAAATTGGCATTTCTAACAAGTTCCCAGGAGATGTGCCACTGCTGGTCCACACTTTGAGAACCGCTATCAATGTAAATACTTGCACTGTGAAGATTGGCCTTTCTTTCCCCCCTTTCAGTTAATTTTTTTTTAATGTTTATTTTTGAGAGAGAGAGAGAGAGAACAAGGGGGTGGGAAGGGGCAGACAGGGAGACACAGAATCGGAAGCAGGCTCCAGGCTCTGAGCTGTCAGCACAGAGCCAGATGTGGGGCTTGAACCCACAAACCGTGAGATCATGACCTGAGCCAAAGTTGGATGCTTAACTGAGCCACCCAGGTACACCATGCCCCCTTTAGTTTTTTATCATGATAAACTACATATAACCTAAAACTTGCCGCCTCAACCATTTTATTCAGTAGTGATGAGTATGTTCACATTGTTGTGCAACAGATCTCTAGAACTTTTTCTTCTTGTAAAATTGAAACTTCATATCCATTAAACGACTCCATACACCCCTTTCCCCCCAGCTCCTGGCAACCACCATTCTACTTTGTATCTCTATGTTTTTGATTACTCATATAGATATATGCAACCTCTAAATACTTCATGTGAGTGGAATCATTGATTGTCGTTTTAAATCTAGAAGCCTAGAGCTGAGCTTTTACCCCAGCCAGTTTAATGTAATCTCTCTTAAAGCTGCCACATAATTTGACAAGTTAGAGAAGTATATACATGCAACAGAAGGGTAATAAACTGATTTTCCAAAAAGTAAGCCTCCTTACTCTAGAGCAACAGTTGAAATACACTCTTGGAGATTTCACAGTCCTGTAAAAGGTGTTTTTGCAGTTTCCTTCCTTGCCCTTGCCCTCTGGTGATCTCTTGGTTTTGCCCTGGCAGAGCTCCCTCAACGAGAAGAGGAAGGTCCTGGCTGGGCAGCACGAGGATGCCCGGGAGCTCAAGGAGAACCTGGATCGGAGGGAGCGTGTAGTGTTGGACATCCTGGCCAACTACCTGTCAGAGGAGCAGCTCCAGGATTACCAGCATTTCGTGAAAATGAAGTCAACACTCCTCATTGAGCAGCGAAAGCTGGACGACAAGATCAAGCTAGGCCAGGAACAAGTCAAGTGTCTGCTGGAGAGCCTCCCGTCTGATTTCATTCCCAAGGCAGGGGCCTTGGTTCTGCCCCCAAACCTTGAGAGTGAAACGGCTCCTGTTGGGGGGTGTACTTTAAGTGGTATTTTTCCAACATTAACCTCCCCACTTTAACCTCTTCTAAAACACCCAACCAAAAGATCACCCTTTCTCTCAACACTATTTAATCTGAAAAATGTTTCAGTACAAACCACCATTTAAACTCTATGGGTTATTGGGGTTTTTCTGGATGAAAGGAAAACAAACAAACAAACTATCCAGGAAAAAGCCTGTTTCTTCCTTCTCACCCTACATGATTGATCTGAGAGCTTGAATGCTGCTGGGAACTTACTCCTTTCTATGATCACTTTCTAGTAGAAGGAAAATTAATGAAACTGTGAGAACTGATGGGAGGGCGTTCGATTTAGTTTTTAACAGGCTGAGGCAACTTAGATGAGTGTCACCCTCAGGAATGTATTCACAGTGGCCTTCCTTGCTTGTGGGTGGTATATCTTGACAACAGGTATAAGAACTCATTAATGAAGGGTCTGCAACATAAAGCCTTAAAGAGAAACACCCACAGAAGAAAACTGTAAAACCTTGAACATTGTCGTTATTTATATTTTTTAAAATGAGAAAGATCATTATGTTTGTGTGCTAACCACTTATTTGATTCTGTTTTGTGGTGGACATAGGCAGTTATGTTTGAGCTTTGTACTTTGTGAAAACCTTAATGAAATGAAGAATTCCAAAGATAATCACATTGAGCGTGGAGACTTTTTTCTTAAGCCCTTGGCTTGTCTGCCTGATTTGTACCTTTTTCGTTTGTGTGAGAATGGGTACGGGGGAATCCCAGTTTCTGCTGACAGTCATCGCTGCTTTACTTCCACAACCAACAGGAACACCACCTTCCCCGGGAAGGAGGTTTTGTGCCACATGGCTGTCACATCATTTCTTAGTGCTTCACGGCATGATTGCTGGGGCGGGGAGACAGAGCTAAATTTTACCAACAAGGACGACAGCTAATCTGTGTAAGAGGAAAGTCAGCAACCAAATCAATTCCACTGAAGTCATGCAGTGCTTCTGCAGGGGATTTGGGCTAAATGTAGCCTACATTAAGAGCTCTATTCTTAGGCTGTTTTAATGATGCTTTTGAAAAAGTTTTCCTAAATTCTTAAGCCTATCAACCACCATCAAAAACTGCCTCCTTAATATCCAAAGAGTGATTTTGCACTATCCATTTGGAATTTGGACGGGGCATCTGAAGACTGTGATTTTGCTTCAAAATTATGACTTTTTGGAGGGTACTCTAGAGCCCAAGTTATAAGTCTATTCAAATAGACCGGGAGGTGGCAGGAGGTGAGGACCAGCGGCCAGGCTGTGCTAATGGCTGCCGGAGATGGCCTAGTACGTTGAGCAGGTGGTGCAACCTAGGCTTTGATTTAGTTTTTTTTTTGTTGTTTTCACATGTGCTTGACCCATGGCTGGTGGCCAGTTCTGCTCATTTGAGCTTCAAGTACTAGAGAGAATTGGGAGAATAAAATTTGTTCAAGAGACCAAATGCCCTCTTCCATCCTAGACATTTTAATTACTTAATGAAATGTATCTCCTGGTTTTAAGAACTTCAAAACTATAGTTTTGGTCCCCAATATAGATGTCTTTTGAAGAGCTTGGACGAACAGGCCACCCAGAAGTTTCTTGTGAGCCATCAACACCAAAGCCAAAGCTTTCCTTTTTTGGAGGCTATACGCTGACTCCATCAGTACAGTAAGAGAGCACCTCTGTTTCCCAGGAATGTCGTCAAAGCTTCTCTCTTACATCCAGAGTTCCCATTTCCCAGGGACTCCGTGGAACCTGTGACAGTGTTCAGCAGCCACACCTCCTGGTTCTTTTGAGGTAGAGAAATAGAGTGCGTCTGACATTTCCTCAGAGTTAGGCCAACACAGGAGCCCCAAATCAACTCGTTGGCAATTAGCTGTGTCTTGCTGATACTGAGTGGCTCCCTGTATTAGACCAGGTGGAAGCCAGCCAGTAAATGTCTTCAGCTGCTCTTAGTCAAATTCCTCAAGGGGATTCTAGGGGCTCCCAGTTCCTAACACTCTCCAAAATTATTCCTCTGAAGGATTTGACTGGATACACTTTGCACATTCAGTCTTTTTTCAGTCACTTTTCTGATCTATACATGTCAAAATAAGTGGCCTTCAGAGTAACAGATGCTTGTCATGACATAAACACCTGAAAGCATAGGACCTGCCAGGATATCACTCCCTCCTCTGCTACACTGAACTGCTGTCTGTTGTTACATGAAATGAGGGAGGTTTTACATGCAACTCTGAAAATGAATTCTCAGGTGGGTGTGATCCCTACTGTAGCAAAACTTGACCCTTGCTTGGTGAGAAGAGACCGCTAACTTCACCATTATTAACTTTCAAATACCTTTAGGCCCAACAGTAAGCCTGTTCTCTATCCCTTTCCTATTTTCCATTCTCTTCCACTATTAAAAACAATCCTCTACAGTGGAGGCCATCCTTTTTCCTCCCAGCAATATCCTCAGCCAAGATCATAAGCAAATCAGTTATAAGCATGTTGTTGGTCAAGACTTAAGGATGTTTGTTCAGTCGGTACTGTGGACGTGGTCATTTCTGAAATGCCATGTCCCGTCAGAAGTGGTGGATGTGAGGTGGCCTCACAATAATCCAAATGCTGATACTCGAGAAACCTGTGAAGTTCTAAGAAAGGACGAGGTCTTGTGACAACTGGGAGGTCTCCCAACTTCCTGGGCCACTTGAGAAGTTCTGAGCATGTTGCTACATGCTGGTTGACTCAGGGCTTTCTCCTGCTGTTTTGTTTCTTGTGGTGGCTGCTTAACCCCAAAGAATGCAGGGAGGTTCCATAGTGAAAGTGTCTGAGTTTTTCCAAGAGACACTGTAAAACCAAAACTTTTTCCTCCTCTCCAGGAGAACATTTTAGGTTCTGTTTTGCACAACTGATTTCCAAACTTGAAGATTAGCAAGCATGGGTCAACCCCTACAGAAGCTATCTGTTGAAGTGAGGGCCTTTGAGGCATACAAGAGAGAACCCAGCCTGCGACATCCCAGTTTTCCTATTATTCCACTGTTAATATCTGATCTAAAATCACTTCTGAGTGTAAAAGATCACAGTTGTTCCTAATATGAGCACTACCTTAAGTTTATATTTTATTCAAGCATCTTTTACCAAGATATTGGGTGTTTTGGGTTTTTTTCTGGATACTGGGAAAACATTGGCTTTTTATTCTTTTATTGTTCCAGATACCTTTAATTTTCCATGTTACTGGCTTTATTCTGTTGGGTTGAAATTATTTTTTGTTTCTTTAGAAGAGCACAAGTCTTATGCACCTTATTACTGGCAAGAAAAAGGGAGAACTTTCAGCCTTAAGTAACTTCTCCATCTCTGGCAAAGTATAAAATGATCAGACAAATGTGAAGGTGCTGTTCTACACAGAAATAGTATACTGGGGACAAGATATTCATTGTTGCCTTAACTCTGGGATGAAGAATGGGATAAAATGATAAAGACTGTTTTAAAATCAGAAAGGAACACATGAACGGTTTGGGTTTTTTTTTTAATTCTTATTTCTAAATAAAAACCTCACCTTTCTTCTGGAAGCTCAGTCAGACACCAGCTAATGCATGGTTTCTCAAAAATACCATGCATGAGAATCATGGGAGTGCTTGTTAAAAATGCCCATCGTTGGGGTGCCTGGGTGGCTCGGCTGGTTAAGCATCCAGCTTTGGCTCTGTTCATGATCTCACAGTTTGTGGGTTTGAGCCCCAAATCAGGCTCCGGGCTGACAGTGTGGAGCCTGCTTGGGATTCTCTTTCCTTCTGTCTCTGTCCCTCCCCTACTTGTGCTTTCTCTCTCAAAAATAAATAAACTTAAAAAAAAAATGCCCATTGTTGAGACACCACCAAGGGGGCTAGGAGTCTGCATCTCTAAGTTCCCTGGGTTATCCTGATATACTTCACTGTTTGAGGGCCACTGATACCAATCATTGTACAGTCTTTATTAATATCACAGAAAGACTAACATGAATTTATGTAATAACAACTCATTATGAGTTAATATTGTCCCATTTTTGTGCAATCCCCAGGTTATGATATGGGTGTTTTTCCCTGCTCACTTTCTCCCAGATCTGCTTTAAATTTGAACAAGCTAAGCACATCTTGAGGCTCAACTGCACTATTTTTCCTCAAAAGGAATCAACCTGTCACACAATGTCAGTAATCTGAAGTTCTGCCTTGAGATCTGCCCTAACCTGAAATCATGACTGACCTTTTCAGCGGGGACCTTACTTAGATTTCTGTTGCCCCATCCCAAGTCTCAGGTACACAGGAGTTAGAATTTCTCTCAGCATGGATTGGACAAGTCTAGCTTATGACACAAAAATGTCAAATTTCCAAACCCTAAAATCAGAATTAGGTAAGAAAAAAGCTGCAAATGAAGAAACTGGCTCATTTATTCCTACTTCATTCTATAAATTCCTCTCTAATATTCTATCAGTGGAAAAACAACTCTGTTTCTTGCTAAAACATCAGTAAAACCCCTTGACACAGCGGGTTGAACAGGGTAAGTTTAATATAAAGAATTACTTAATTCTGATGAGTGCCTATAGGATATAAGGAAATTTGATACCCTGAGCTAAGGGAGAGTACCTAAGGAAAGACAATCTGGGAAAGGGTCCCCTTCCCCAAGGCCTGGGTTCAGACCTCACTGGAGAACTTAGTGCACTCTCAGCAGAAGAATGTGTTGGTTTACCCAGGCCAGAGCTGGGGTGCAATCCCTGGGCAAGCAGGAAGCAACCCTCCAGAGCACAAGCTGGGTACAGTCTGTCAGCAGCCAATGGCAAGGATGTTCACAAGCAGTGGGGACCTGCGGGGGGGGGGGGGGGGGCAGCCTCTCAGTGGAAACCATCTGAGTCGCAGGTGATCTGCATGGTGGAGCAGGTGTTGGCAGAATCACCGAAGCAAAGCATGAATCCTTCAGGGAACAGGCTTCTCGTCCACAGGGCCGGGAGATGGCTATCGCCTGTTAAGGCTGCAAGGTCATCAAGACAATCCATGGTTGGGGCAGAACTCCATCAGATGTCCCATACACACACTACTCATTCACCAGCCAAATCAGCAGGACAGTCCTTTTCTTCCCTCCTGCTCCTCCAGTGCCCTCGGCTGAGAAAGCCTAACATCACAGTCACCGTAACGGAGATGGAAGCGATCTGTCCACTACTGCAGAACATACATTCAAGAGTAGACATGGAGCGAAGACGCAGTAAGGTGATAACTGACACAGATTTCTCCTTCTGGATTATCATCCTAGCGTCATCTTCTGGCACCATAAAGAATTCTGTAGTTGTTAATTCTTTAAGAACTACTTCCATGACAACAAAGAAAAACTAGTGACTTCAGACCTCTTGAAGGAGAAGGTATCAGAAGGAAAGCAAGTTCTCAAACGAGATTCCTACACCCATGTTCCTCAAAGTGCCTAGAGCAACAGATTTAGACTTAGGCCTATTTAGGAACAGACATAACTTCTGTATCTGTTCATCTCTGCCTTGTCTGCTTCCATGTCCCTCTACGTCTCCTGGTGTGTCCAGGGGGGTAAGCCTCTGTCTCTGCGTGTGCTTTGCTCCACCTCACCCTCTACACGTGTCATCGTCCTGCCCGTCCACTCCCAAAGGGAGTCCAATTATATCCTTTCTTTCTTTTTCTTTCTGGTGACTTACAAAGGATCAAGTGGGAATGAGTAAAGAACTAAAGCAAAGACCTGTGAGTAAAGTTAAAAACATGCATTTTTTTCATTTTCAAGAAAAAAAAAAATCCAAGCTAAAAAACAGATACCTAAAGGAACAGTTTGCAATATGTCTAAATGTGTATAAGAATGAAAGAGAGTAATGTCCCTTCTCTAATTAGAACAGAATACAGGATTTGACTATATTATGTGATAACAGGAGCTGAGTTGGTAAGAAGGAACAACCCAGCAAAGAGGGTTCAGAGCACTAGAATGGGAATTTAAAATACCAATCTTCCTTTCTGACACTTAAAAGAAAAAAAAAAAAAAAAACACACAGATCCATGTGGTATCACATGGATTTATTAAAGGGCAAGAAGACAGTCTGATGTCCATCCAGGACTAGGATTCTGTGCCAACAGACAGGTAGAAAAGGAACTTCAGCTTAGGATAGAAACACATTTTCAAAGTTTACTCCAGAAGTTTCATAATGAAGTTAATAATAAACTCAGTTTAATAATGTATCACTGAACGTGTTTTGATGTTATTATGTAAAACTCCAAAGAAACTTCACCCTAATCAAGGAATAATTTTTTTAAGTTTATTTATTTTGAGAGAGACACGGACAGTGTGAGTGTGGGAGGGTGAGAGAGAGGAGACAGGGAATCCCAAGCAGGCTCCGCACTGCCAACACAGAGCCCAATGTAGGGCTTGAACCCATGAAATCGTGAGATCATGACCTGAGCCGAAACCAAGAGTCAGCTGCTCAACTGACTGAGCCACCCAGGTGTCCCCAAGGATAATCATATTAATCTGAGTTTAAAACCCTGAGCAGTCATATATTGTCGCGTTGAGAATGCAACTCCTCTTATTCCTCCATTTTTCCTTCTTTTAAAAATGGATTCCTTGACCTTTTCTACAAATCTTACTGAAGACTTGTTTTTGAATACATTTTGAAAATGATATAACAGGGTTTAAGAACAAATTGTAGGGTGCCTGGGTGACTCAGTCGGTTGAAAGTCTGGCTCTTGATTTCAGCTCAGGCCATGATCCCAGGGTGGCGGAATCAAGCCCCACGTTGGGCTCTGTGCTGAGCGTGGAGCCTGCTTGGGATTCTCTCACTTTCCCTCCGGCCCTCTCCCCTGCTCGTGTGCTCTTTCTCTCTCAAAAAAAAAAAAAAAAAAGTAAATAAAATAAAATAATAAGATAAAAAATAAAAATGTGCCTCCACAGGTAGATAAGAGAGTAGCATCTTTGAAGGGCACAGTGGGAAACGTGCATGCTCATTATCACTCTGGATACTTAAGTTTGCACACTGGCCCAGCTAATTTTGAAGATATAGGAGTTGCCTGCTAAGAAAAGTAGAACCACAGCTCTTCAGATCAAATTGATCAGAAGTCAGTGGGAGGTAGCTTACAAAAAGTCTTCTGTCCATAATGCATAAATGCAAATATGCATGACACATGAATACAAATCAGCAATAAAAACAATCCAAGTTTTTAAAGCTTGGCAAAAGAAGTAGACATTTCACAAAGGAAGATATACTGTTGGTCAAGAAGCACATGAAAAGGTGAGGAACATATTTAAATCATCAGAGAAATATAAATTCAAACCACAAAAGATTCCATTACCCACTCGCTAGAGTGACTGAAATCAAGTGTTGGTGGGTCTGTGGAGCAAATGAGGTTCTTATGCTTTGCCAGTGAGTGTGTAACACACTAGAAAACTGGTAGGTTTTTACAAAATTATACATATATTTACTCTACAGTGTAGCAACTCCCCTTTTTTTCTTTTTGAGAGAAAGGGTACAAGTGAGTGAGGGACAGAGAGAGAGAGAATCCTAGGAGAGGGGGAGAGGAAGAGGAGGAGAGGGAGAAAGGAAGAGGGGGAGGGGGGGAGAGGGGGAGAGGGAGAAGCAGGGCTCACACAAAGCAGGGCTCCAGCTCACTCGATGTGGGACCAGAACTCACTAATCATGAAATCATGACCTGAGCTGAAGTCAGATGTTTAATGACTGAGCCACCCAGGCGCCCCAGCAATTCCACTTTTAGATAATAACTCTAGAGAAATGAATATATCTCCATAAAAAGACTTGTAGAAGAATGTTAATAGAAGCTTGAATCAAATAGTCAAAAAACTCAAAACAGCTCAAATCTCTGTCAACAGGTTAACAAATTACCATTAGCAGTACATTAATACAGTGAAATAGTATTCATCAGTAAAAAACAACTATTGGGACGTCTGGGCAGCTCAGTCAGTTGAGCATCTGACACTTGATTTCTGCTGAGGCCATGATCTCACCGTTTATGGGATTGAGCCCTGCATTGGGTTCTGCGCTGACAGTGTGGAGCCCGCTTGGGATTCTCTCTCTTCTCTCTCTCTCTCTCTGCCCCTCCCATGCTTGAATGTGCATGCGTTCTCTCTCCCTCTCCCTCTCTTTCAAAATAAATAAACTTAAGGGGCACCTGGGTGGCTCAGTCGGTTAAGCATCCGACTTTGGCTCAGGTCATGATCTCGCAGTTCGTGGGTTGAAGCCCTGCATCAGGCTCTGTGCTGACAGCTCAGAGCCTGGAGCCTGCTTCAGATTCTGTCTCCCTCTCTCTCTCTGCCCCTTCCCCACTCGTGCCCTGTTTCTCTGTCTCTCAAAAATAAATATTAAAAAAATTTGTTTTAATAAAAATAAATAAATACAAAGTAAAAAACAACTATTGATATACATGTAACAACGTCAATGAAAACCATTACGTTAATTAATCAAAAGAAGTTACAAAAAGTTCGTACTGTATGATTCCACATATCAATTTCTAGAACTGGCAAAACTAATCTATAATGATAGAAACGAGAAAGTGGTTGCCTGGGAATGGGGGGAAGCTAATTGACTGAAATGGAATGCAAGAGAACCTTCTAGAATGATGGAAATAATCTGTTGTATCTTCCTTTCAGTGGTAGTTACATGAGTATATAAAAATTGTCAAAATTCATCAAAATGAACATTTAAGACCTATGTATTATATTGACTGTGGGTTATACCTCAACTTAAAAAAACAGTGGAGAAACAAGTGAGAAACTAAGGCAAATTAGTTATCTGTTATTGACTAAATGGGTAACTGGGTTTTATCCTTCATGCAGTTATTAGAGATCCTGAAGACAGACACTCCCAGGTATTTTTATCATAGCTAGGTGTAGTTTAAGCTGCTGTAACAAAGAGATTTTTAAAAAGAAATACAGAGTGTGGTTCAAGATGATGACATAGAGGCTTCAGGCTCACTTCCTCCCATGGACACACTGAACCATACCTACATATGGAACAATTCCCTTGGGGGGGGGGGGGCAGAAATCCAGAAACTAGCTGAACTACTCCTATACATCAGGTGAATGAGAAATGGTGGGGGTGGGGGACCCGTATCAGAACAGGTAGGAGAGGATAAGACACAATCTCACAAAACTCCACCCCAGGCATAACAACACACAAGCAGGAGGGAACCCACAACTCCCAGCTTTTCCTTGAGGAGTGAAAAGATTTGAACACATATCTGTCACCCCAACTTTTAAGATTTCCAACTGGGAGACAGCCCCCAAAACATCCAGCTCTGAAAGACAATGGGGCTTTCATACACAAGCCCCACAAGGGTATAGCAAACTAAGAAACTGTTCTTAATGGATTCACACAGACTCACTGCACCTATTTCCCCAGGACCCAGTGCAGGGGCAGCAGACCGAAAAACAGGTCTTTCTGTGAAAGAGGCCTATTTGCACATCTTAAAAGCTGTGGCCTGAAGTCCAGGTTGTAGGTTCGAGCCCCATATTGGGTGCAGAAATTACTTAAAAATAAAATCTTAAAAAAAAAAAGTCAACAGATACATGAAAAGGTGCTCAACATCACGAATCATCAGGGAAACGCAAATCAAAATGACAATAAAGTACTACCTCACACCTGTTAGAATGTCTATTTATCAAAAAGACAAGAAAATAACAAGTGTTGGTGAGGATGTGGAAGAAAGAGAACCCTTGTGCACTGTTGGTGGGAATGTAAATTAGTACAATCACTATGGAAAATAATATGGAGGTTTCTCAAAAAGTTAAAAATAGAACTACCACATTATTCAGCAATTCTACTTCTGGGTATTTATGTGAAGTAAACAAAATCACTATCTCAAAAAGATATCAGCATTCCCATGTTCATGCAACATTACTTACAATAGCCAAGAGATGGAAACCACCCAAGTGTCCATCAATAGATGAGTGGGTGAATGAGGTGGGTGAAATGGGTGAACGTTTCCAGAAAATACAAACTTTCAGTTATAAGATAAATAGGTCCTAGGGATACAATGCAGAGGGTTGACTATAGTTAACAGGGCAACATTATGACTAGATTGCATTATGTATTCCAAAGTTGCTAGGAAAATAGATCTTAAGAGTTCTCATCACGAGACAAAAAATTACAACTCAACATGAAAAGAAAAAAAAAGCACACACACACACACACACACACACACACACACACACAATCCAGTTAAAAGAGGGCAGAAAACATGAATAGACATTTTTCCAAAGAAGACATACAGATGGCCAACAGACACATGAATAGACGCTAAACATCACTCATCATCAGGGAAATGCAAATCAAAATCACAATGAGATATCACCTCACACCTGTCAGAATGGCTAAAATCAAAAGCTCAAGAAACAACAAATGTTGGTAAGGATTTGGAGAAAAAGGAACACTCCTGCACTGTTGGTGGGAATGCAAACTGCTGCAGCCACTGTGGAAGATAGTATGGAGGTTCCTCAAAAAATTAAAAACAGAACCACCCTGCAATCCAGTAACTGCACTACTGGGTATTTACCCAAAGAATACAATAACACTAATTCAAAAGGATATATATAGCACTATGTTTATTGCAGCGTTATTTACAAGAGCCAAATTATGGAAGCAGCCCAGGTGTCCATCAATAGATGTACAGATAAAAAAGATGTAGTGTATATATACAATGGACTATTATTTGGCCGTAAAAAGAATGAAATCTTGTCATTTGCAACAATATGGATGGATCTAGACAGTATAATGCTAAATGAAACAAGACAGAGAAAGACAAATACCATATGATTTCACTCATATATGAAATTTAAAAAGCAAATGAACAAAGGGTAAAAAAAAGAGAGAAACCAAAAAAAGACTCTTAACTCTAGAGAACAAACAGATGGCTACCAGAGGTGGGAAGGGGGATGGGTGAAATAGGTGAAGGGGATTAAGAGCACATTTATCATGATGAACACTACTAATGTA
Organism: Panthera uncia; assembly: GCF_023721935.1. Classification (NCBI taxonomy): domain Eukaryota; kingdom Metazoa; phylum Chordata; class Mammalia; order Carnivora; family Felidae; genus Panthera; species Panthera uncia. The sequence continues at coordinate 20,920 of NW_026059456.1, forward strand.
TGGAATTGGTAAATCACTACATTGTACACCCAAAATGAATATCACACTGTATGTTAACTACACTGGAATTAAAATAAAATAAAAATTAGGGACACCTGGGTGGCACAGTCTGTTAGGTGTCTCACTCTTGATTTCAGTTCAGGTCATGATCTCATGTTTCGTGGGTTCAAGCTCCACATTGGGGTCCTTGCTGACAGTGGGGAGCCTGCTTGGGATTCTCTCTCTCCCTCTCTCTCTGCCCTTCCCCTATTCTCTCTCTCAAATAAACTCAAAAAAAAAAGAAAAGAAAAGAAAAATTAAAAGAAAAAACCAGTGTTTTTAAAATAATATTTTTAACTGTATTTGAGTCAGCAAAATAATTAGAAATCTATATATAAAAGAGATAGAAAATTCTGCATAATTCTAAATTGTTAATGCCAGAAGTCTCCAGTAGAGAGAAAGAACTGTAATACTTACTGTGGTCTATACAGCTTTAAAATGTACTCAAAATATTCCTACTTTTAGGGGTGTCTGGGTGGCTCAGTCGGTTAAGCGTCCTACTTCAGCTCAGGTCATGATCTCGTGGTTCGTGAGTTTGAGCCCTGCGTCAGGCTCTGTGCTGACAGCTCCGAGCCTGGAGCCTGCTTCAGATTCTGTGTCTCCCTCTCTCTCTGCCCCTCCCCGACTCGTACTCTGTCTCTATCTCAAAAATAAATAAAATGTTTTTAAAAATATTCCCACTTTTAATTTTTTCATCTATTATTCTATTTGGATGCCTACATAGGGAAAGTGTGTAGAGCACAAATACCATGTAACTTAAGAATTATCTGTATTTTTATGTGATATAATAGCATTTTCAAACATTAGGTTCTACTCCTTCTTATTACTGAATGAATTAAGAACACAGTATGTGCTTGTGGCAGACATTCAGGGACTATCTTAGTCACTGCCTCCTTACAGTTTTCTGCCAGTTTGAGTGTCAATTTCCCATCACAGGACAGGGAATAAACACAGATCAGTTTCTGTCATTAATGATAATCCTTTTCTCATTGCTAGCAATTGGTTTAGACTGATCATAGGATCCAATTCTAGACAGATAAACAAAAGATGTATCTGACAAATTATTTCTGGAAAAGATTTCCTCAAAGATTTAAGAAACCATGCAGGGTGAAATGGAATCTTAATCTTTTTTTGGATACCTCCTTGTCTGGATGTAATGTCTCGTTATGTCTTTCAAAAATGAATTACAACTTAAGTTCAGGTAAGAAGGCTACTCCTGCCACTAGGGCTTCAGCAGGTGGTAGATACATGCTTCCAGAAGCAAAGCGTCATTGATGGCATCCAAACCTATGCCTGGCTTCTGATAACCATCATGACACCAGGAAGAAAGCTTAGAGCAGTTCCACACACCAGCCCACCAGAGACTATCAGCATCCTGCTTCCTTGGCTCCACCAGCTCCTGAAATGTTCTCAGTGCTGTCAAACTCTGCTGACACTGGTCTCATTCGCACCGTACTCCAAGACCTCCTTGAGCCAGGAAATTGCCTCTCCTGTCTCTGGATGGTCCATTCCATCCTCAGCACCGTGACAATCTGGCAGAAGTGCTAGATGAAATTCTGCTATCCTTTAGCTTTTCCTACAGAGTTCCTATCAGACTGAGATCAGCCAGACCCTGACCTCATCACAGCCCCCCAGGGCAATGGGGATCTTGGCAGATTCACTGCAAAGAGGTACAAATCTATTGTCAAGCACAAGACAGCTTTCTACTCCCTCTATCTTCCTGTACTGCTGCCATGTATGTGGCGTGCACGGACGAAGAGAAAGAACATGCCAATGCCAATAAGATCCTGAGATGGGGGAGTTCTTTCAGATTCAGGATGATTATCTTGATCTCTTTGGGGACCCAGTGTGACAGGCAAGATTGGCACTGACATCCAGGACAACAAATGCAGCTGGCTGATAGTTTAGTGTCCACAGCGGGCCTCTCCAGAACAGCACCGGGTCCTTCAGGAGAATTATGGCCGAGGATGTACCCCGGGTGAAGGCACTATATGAGGAGCTGAACCTGTCAGTTGTGTTCACACAGTGTGAAGACAGCTAAAGCCACCCTATGAGCCTCATCGGGCAGTAGGCCATGCCCCCACCTCTAGCCATCTTCCTGAGGCTAGCACACAAGATCTACAAGAGGAAAAAGTGACCTAGAGATTGTGAGGGTGGGAGAGGGAGGCTCTCAGTAAACTATCTAAACTTCAAAAAAAAAAAAAAAGAACCTGGTACCTGAATGTTGTTACTGAGCCACTGAACCAACCAGTCTTGTAGCCATTCTGCCTCTGGACTATTGTTTTTTTTTTGTAAAGGACACCTCTGGACTATTTCTTTTGTGAAGGACTAAATTTATCTTTAAGACAGTTGATTTAGGGTGCTCTGTTAGTAATAATGGAAGGTACAAATTTCAATTTTTGTAGGAGTTATGTAATTCAGGTGTAGACTTTAAGTAGATCATTTATTTTGATGTATTGATATAGAGATCTGTTTTCTGTACATTTTGACATACATAGTTTGAACATTATAAATCAGCAAGAAACACATGGGTACACTTTCTTAAATTGCTGTATCACTGACTTAAGAAATTAACTTTTGAACCTGATATAATGGCAGTATACCTCCCTTTTTATAATGCTTAACATAAATTCTGTTGAGTTAATTTAATTTACATTATTATTCATGAATCATTGCTACAATGCTAGTTGACAATATTTGGTATGATGTAAGGGTATACTTTTGTTTGCATTCAAATGATTGTCTGGTAGGCTCTATTATTGAATAATTTTCCCCCTTTCTACTGAGCTGAAATGTCAATTTTTTTCATGTATTAAAAACACCCAGGGGCGCCTGGGTGGCTTAGTCGGTTGAGCGTCCGACTTCGGCTCAGGTCATGATCTCACGGTCCGTGAGTTCGAGCCCCGCGTCGGGCTCCGTGCTGACAGCTCGGAGCCCGGAGCCTGTTTCAGATTCTGTGTCTCCCTCTCTCTCTGACCCTCCCCTGCTCATGCTCTGTCTCTTTCTGTCTCAAAAATAAATAAACCTTAAAAAAAAAACAAAAAAAAAACAACAAAAACCACCCATGGCTCCCATTAAAAATAAATGAACAAAAATAAAGATATAATAACCATAAATACCTTGGAATAAACCTAACCAAAGAGGTAAAAAATCTATACACTGAAAACTATAGAAACCTTATAAAAGAAATTGAAGAAGACACACACACACACAAAAATGGAAAATTATTCCATGCTCATGGAATGGAATAATGTTGTTAAAATGTTGATACTACCCAAAGCAATCTACATATTCAATGCAATCTCTATCAAAATGACACCTGCATTCTTCACAAAGCTAGAACAATCTTAACTAATCTTAAACTAATCTTAAACCTTGAATCTTAGTTAATCTTTTAACTAATCTTAAAATTAGAACGGAACCAGAAAAGACCCCAAAATAGCCAAAGCAACCTTGAAAAAGAAAACCAAAGCTGAAGGCATCACAATTCCAAATTTCAAGATGTATTACAACGCTGTAAACATCAAGACAGTATGGTACTGGCACAAAAACAGACACATAGATCAATGGAACAGAATAGAGAACCCAGAAATGGACCCACAAACATATGGACAACCAATCTTTGACAAAGCAGGAAAGAATATCCAATGGAATAAAGACAATCTCTTCAGCAAGTGGTGCTAGGAAAACTGGGCAGTGCAGTCCAGATGTGCAGAAGTGCAGTGCAGTGCAGACGTGCAGAAGAATGAACCTGGACCACTTTCTTACACCATACACAAAAATAAACTCAAAATGGATGAAAGACCTCAATGTAAGATAGGAAGCCATCAAAATCCTCGAGGAAAAAGCCAGCAAAAACCTCTTTGACCTTGGCTGCAGCAACTTCTTACTCAACATGTCTCCAGAGGCCAGGGAAACAAAAGCAAAAAGGAACTATTGGGACCTCATCAAGATAAAAAGCTTCTGAAAGCAAAGGAAACAATTAGCAAAACTAAAAGGCAACCGATGGAATAGAAGATATTTGCAAATGATATATCAGATAAAGGGTTAGTATCCAAAATCTATAGAGAACTTATCAAACTCAACACTCAAAAAACAAATAATCCAGTGAAGAAATGGGCAAAAGACATGAATAGACACTTTTTTTTTTTTTAATTTTTTTTTCAACATTTATTTATTTTTGAGACAGAGAGAGACAGAGCATGAATGGGGGAGGGTCAGAGAGAGGGACACACAGAATCTGAAACAGGCTCCAGGCTCTGAGCTGTCAGCATAGAGCCCGACGCGGGGCTCAAACTCACGGACCGCAAGATCATGACCTGAGCCGAAGTCGGCAGCTTAACCGACTGAGCCACCCAGGCGCCCCGAATAGACACTTTTCTAAAGAAGACATCCAGATTGCTAACAGACACATGAAAAAATGCTCAACATCACTCATCATCAGGGAAATACAAATTAAAACTACAATGAGATACCACTTCACACTAGTCAGACTGGCTAAAATTAACAACTCAGGCAATGACATATGTTGGCAAGGTTGTGGAGAAAGAGGAACCCTTTTGCACTGCCAGTGGGAATGCAAGCTGGTGCAGCCACCCTGGAAAACAGTATGGAGATTCCTCAAAAAACTAAAAATAGAACTATTCTATGACCCAGCAATTGCACTACTAGGTATTTATCCAAGGGATACAGGTGTGCAGTTTCGAAGGGACATATGTACCCCAATGTTTATAGCAGCACTATCAACAATAGCCAAAGTATGGAAAGAGCCCAAATCTCCACCGATGGATGAATGGATGAAGAAGATGTCATATATATAAATACAATGGAGTATTACTCGGCAATCAAAAAGAATGAAATCTTGCCATTTGCAACAATGTAGATAGAACTAGATTGTATTATGCAAAGTCAAATTAGTCAGAGAATGACATATCATATGACTTCACTCATATGTGTAATTTAAAATACAAAACAGATGAACATAGGGGAAGGGAGGCAAAAATAATATAAAAACAGGGAGGGGGACAAAACATAAGAGACTTAGATACAGAAAATAAGCTGAGGGTTGCTGGAGGGGGTGTGGGTGGGGGGAAGGGCTAAATGGGCAAGGGGCATTAAGGAAGACACTTGTTGGGATGAGCACTGGGTGTTATATGTAGGGGATGAATCACAGGATTCTGCTCCTGAAATCATTATTGCACTATATGCTAACTCGGATATAAATTTTAAAGGTTAATAAATTTAAAAAATAAATAAATAAAGATATAATAATTGAACTGAAATTTGAGTTGTCCCAAAGATAGAGCTTGAGATTTAATTCCAACTTCATGGTCTATCAAAACAAAAATATCAAAACTCTTTGGAGAAATATATAACGGAATACAGAGTTTCCAGGATATACTATTCACATCATCCAGGTTAGAATCCAAAATTACTTGACATAGGAAAAAGAAGCAATTTGTGACCCAATCTCAAGAGAAAAGACAATCAGCAAAGAGCAACCCTGAGATGACCCACAGGCTAGAATTAGCACAAAAAGATTTTAAACCACAAAAGATTTTAAACCATTTTAAACTACTATAAATATGCTCAGTGAGACAAAGGAAAATGTTTGTTAATGAAGGTGCATAGTGAATCAAAGAGATAGGAAATCTCAAGATAAATAAAAACTATACAAAGGAAACCAAGTAAAATTATCAGGTAAACATATAATACCTGAGATGAAAAATACACTGGATGGATTTAAAAGCAAAACAGAAGTGATAAAGGAAAGCATCAGTGAACTTCAGAATAGATCAATAGGCATTATCCAATTTGAAGAACAGAAAAAAATAAGGATTTTAAAAAACTACAAAGAATCAAGACCTGTAATCGTAATCCCTAAGCTATCAAGTTAAAAATGCAAAAACTTGGGGCACCTGGTGGCTCAGTCGGTTAAACACCTGAGTTGGTTTCAGCTCAGGTCATGATCTCACAGGTTCATGGGGGCAGGTCATGATCTTATGGTTGGTAGGATCAAGCCTCACGTCTGGCTCTGGGCTGGCAGCACTGAGCCTGCTTGGAATTCTCCCTCTGTGCCCTTCCCCGACTCATGCTCACATTCTCGCTCACTCTATCAAAATAAATAAATAAACTTTAAAAAAATTAAAAAATAAAAAATTTTAAAAATGCAAAAAACTCTAACATAGCCAATTTGTAAATTAAAATGGAATTTTAAAAAATGCTAAATCCAAAATAAGGCAGGAAAGGAAGAATAGAGAAACAGAAAACAGAAACAAAGAGAAAACAGTGTTGTCGCCCCATAACTAAACCTTATGAATAATTACATTATATTTTAATGGCCTAAACACTCCAATTTAAAAGTGGAAACTGTCTAAATTATAAAAATCAAGATCCAAGTGTATATTTTCTACAAGACACATTTATATATATAAAGAAACCGATAGATTGAAAGTAAATAGATGAGAAAAGATAAACGAAGCGAACACTAGTCATAAAACTGAAGTGGTTAAATTAATATCAGATTAAATAGACTTCAAGATGAAAAGTATTACCACAGATAAAGAGGGACGTTTAATAATGACAGAAGTGTCAATTCTTCAGAAAGATATAGCAGTCATAAATATCTATGTACTTATTAAAAGAACTTCAAAATTAACAAAGCAAAAATGGACAAAACTGAGGACAGAACACAAATCCATGATTTGTAACATCTCTCCCTCATCATCTGACAGAAAAACCAGACAAAAAAAAATCTCAGTAAGAACACAAATAATTTGACCACTATCCCAAACCACCTTGACCTAAATGATATTTATAGAACATTACAGCCAACAATAGAAGAATACAATCATTGTCATTACATATAATATGTACCAAGATAGGCTATATGCATGGCCATAAAATAAGTCTCAATAAAAAGGATTGAAGCATATTGATTATAAGCATACTGATTGAACATACAGATTATGTTCTTTGTGGAATTAAATTAGAAATACCAGCAAGAAACTTAGAAAAACCCCAAATATTTGGAAATTAAACCACTATTCTATAACATACCTGGATCAACATACAAATCATAAATAAAATCAGAAAATATTTTAAACTGATATGAAACATACCAACAATTGTGTGATATACTTACAAAAATGAATAGAAGGAAATTGATAGCTTTAGACACTTATATTAGGAAAGAACACTCTAAAATCAATACTTAAGTTTCAACTTCAAAAAGCTAAAGAAAGAGCAATGTATGCCAAAAGTAAGGAGAAATAAGGAAATAATAAGGGCAAAGGTGGAAATTAACAAAATAAAAAAGATAAGAAATTAACAAAGGCAAAAGGCAACAAAATTGATAAATCCCTAAGGTATCTAATCCAGAAAGAAAAGCAAGAACACAAATATCCTATATCAGGAAGGATCTACAAATTGTATCAATATTAAAAGGGTAATAAGAGTCTCCATGAAATACAGCCAGACCAACACTAAACCATCCTACACACCTAGAAAACTGATCTGAGGATTAACACAACAATCTGCACAAGCTGAACCACAGAATTCAGCAGGAATTCACCCCAAAAGAAAGAGCAGGAAGAAACGACAGCCAGGGACTTAACCAACACAGACACAAGCAAGATGTCTAAACCAGAATTAGAATCACGATAATAAGAATACTAGCTGGAGTCCAAAATAGATTAGAATCCCTTTTCGGGGTATAAAAGAAGTAAAAGCTAATCAGGATGAAATAAAAAATTCTATAACTAAGCTGCAATCTCGAATGGCTGCCGCAGCAGCAAGGATGGATGAGGCAGAACAGACAATCAGCGATAGAGAGGACAAATTTATGGAGAATAATGAAGCAGAAAAAAAGAGGGAGATTAAGGCAAAAGAGCACAATTTAAGAATTAGAGAAATCAGTGACTCATTAAAAAGGTACAACATCAGAATCATAGGGGTCCCAGAAGAGGAAGAGAGAGAAATAGGGGTAGAAGGGTTATGTGAGCAAATCATAGCGGAAAACTTTCCTAACCTGGGGAAAGACACAGACATCAAAATCCAGGAAGCAGAGGACTCCCATTAGATTCAACAAAAACTGACCACAAACAAGGCATGTCATAGTCAAATTCACAAAATACTCAGGCAAGGAGAGAATCATGAAAGCAGCAAGGGAAAGAAGTCCTTAACCTACAAGGGAAGACAGATCAGGTTTGCAGCAGACCTATCCACAGAAACTTGGCAGGCCAGAAAGAGTGGCAGGATATATTCAATATGCTGAATCAGAAAAATATGCAGCCAAGAATTCTTTATCCAGCAAGAGTGTCATTCAAAATAGAAGGAGAGAGAAAAAGTTTCCCAGACAAGCAAAAATTAAAGGAGTTTGTGACCACTAAACCAGCCCTGCAAGAAACTTTAAGGGGGACTCTCTGAGGGGACAAAAGATAGATAGATAGATAGATAGATAGATAAATACATACATACATACATACATACATACCAAAAGCAACAAAGATTAGAAAGGACCAGAGAACACCACCAGAAACTCCAACTCTACAAGCAACTTAATGGCAATAAATTCATATCTTTCAGTACTCACTCTAAATGTCAATGGACTAAATGCTCCAATCAAAAGACATAGGGTAACAGAATGGGTAAGAAAACAAAATCCATCTATATGCTGTTTATAAGAGACCCACTTTAGACCTAAAGACATGTTCAGATTGAAAAAAAGGGGATGGAGAACCATCTATTGTGCTAATTGTCAGCAAAAGAAAGCCAGAGTAGCCATACTTATATCAGACAATCTAGACTTTAAAATAAAGACTGTATCAAGAGATGCAGAAGGGCATTATATCATAATTAAGGGGTCTATCCACCAAGAAGACCTAACAATTGTAAACATTTATGCGCCAAATGTGGATGCACCCAAATATATATATATCAATTAATCACAAACATAAAGAAATTCATCAATAGTAATACCCTAAGAGTAGGAGACTTCAACACCCCACTCACAGCAATGGACAGATCATCTAATCAAAAAGTCAACAAGGAAACAATGGCTTTGAATGACACACTGGACCAGATGGACTTAACAGATATATCCAGAACATTTCATCCTAAAGCAGCAGAATATACATTCTTCTCCAGTGTACATAGAACGTTCTCCAGAATAGACCACATACTGGGACACAAATCAGCCCTGAGCAAGTACAAAAAGATCGAGATCATACCGTGCATATTTTCAGACCACAACACTGAAACTCAACATCAACCACAAGAAAAAATTTGGAAAGGTAACAAATACTTGGAGACTAAAGAACATACTACTAAAGAATGAAAGGGCTAACCAAGAAGTTAAAGAGGAAATTAAAAAGTATACAGAAGCCAATGAAAATGATAACACCACAACCCAAAACCTCTGGGATGCAGCAAAGGTGGTCATTAAGAGGAAAGTATATAGCAATCCAGGCCTTCTTAAAGAAGGAAGAAAGATCTCAGATACACAGCCTAAACTTATGCCTTAAAGAGCTGGAAAAAGACCAGCAAATAAAACCCAAAACCAGCAGAAGATTGCAAATAATAAAGATTAGAGCAGAAATTAATGCTATCAAAACCAAAAAAAAAAAAAAAAAACAGTAGAACAAACAGATCAATGAAACCAGAAGCTTGTTCTTTGAAGGAATTAACAAAATTGATAAACCACTACCCAGTTTGATCAGAAAGAAAAAGGAAAAGACCCAAATAAATACAATCAAGAATGAAAGAGAGATCACAACCAACACAGCAGAAATAAAAACAATAATAAGAGAATATTATGACCAATTATATGCCAATAAAATGGACAATCTGGAAGAAATGGACAAATTCCTAGAAACATATATACTACCAAAACTGAAACAGGAAGAAATAGAAAATTCGAACAGACCCATAACCAGTAAAGAAATTGAATTAGTAATCAAAAATCTCCCAAAAAAATAGGAGTCCAGGGCCAGATGGCTTTCCAGGGGAATTCTACCAAACATTTAAGGAAGAGTTAACACCTATTCTCTTGAAGCTGTTCCAAAAAAATAGAAATGGAAGGAAAACTCCCAAACTCTTTCTATGAGGCCAGCATTATCTTGATTCCAAAACCAGACAAAGACCCCACTAAAAAGGAGAACTATAGACCAATTTCCCTGATGAACATGGATGCAAAAATCCTCAACAAGATATTAGCCAGCTGGCTCCAACAATACATTAAAAAAATTATTCACCACGACCAAGTGGGATTTATACCTGGGATGCAGGGCTGGTTCAATATCTGCAAAACAATTAATGTGATTCATCACATCAATAAAAGAAAGGACAAGAACCATATGATCCTCTCAATAGATGCAGAGAAAGCATTTGACAAAATACAGCATCCTTTCTTGACAAAAACTCTCAAGAAAGTGGGGATAGAAGGATCATACCTCGAGATCATAAAAACCATATATGAATGACCCAACACTAATATCATCCTCAATGGGGAAAAACTGAGAGCTTTCCCCCTAAGGTCAGGAACAAGACAGGGATGTCCACTCTTGCTACTGTTATTCAACATAGTATTGGAAGTCTTAGCCTCTGCAATCAGACAACATAAAGAAATAAAAGGCATCCAAACTGGCCAGGAGGAGGTCAAACTTTCACTCTTTGCAGATGACATGATACTCTATATGTAAAACCCAAAAGATTCCACCAAAACACTGCTAGAACTGATTCATGAATTCAGCAAAGTTGCAGGATATGAAATCAATGTACAGAAATTGGTTGCATTCCTATTCACCAACAATGAAGCTATAGAAAGAGAAATCAAGGAATCTATCCCATTTATAATTGCACCAAAAACCATAAGATACCTAGGAATAAATCTAACCAAAGAGGTGAAAAATCTATACACTGAGAACTATAGAAACCTTATGAAAGAAACTGAAGAAGACACAAAAAAATGGAAAAATATTCCATGCTCCTGGATAGGAAGAACAAATATTGTTAAAATGTAGATACTACCCAAAGCAGTCTATATATTCAATTCAATCCCTATCAAAATAACACCAGCATTCTTCACAGAGCTAGAACAAATAATCCTAAAATTTGTATGGAACCAGTAAAGAGCCCAAATAGCCAAAGTGATCTTGAAAAAGAAAACCAAACAGGAGGCATCACAATCCCAGACTTCAAGCTATACTACAAAGTTGTAATCATCAAGATAGTATGGTACTGGCACAAAAACAGACACTCAAATCAATGGAACAGAATACAGAACCCAGAAATGGACCCACAAACATATGGCCAGCTAATCTTTGACAAAGCAGGAAAGAATATCCAATGGAATAAAGAAAGTCTCTTTGGCAAGTGGTGCTGGGGAAACTGGACAGTGACGTGCAGAAAAATGAGCCTGGACCACTTTCTTACACCATACACAAAAATAAACTCAAAATGGATGAAAGACCTCAATGTAAGACAGGAAGCCATCAAAATCCTCGAGGAAAAGCAGGCAAAACCTCTTTGATCTTGGCTGCAGCAACTTACTCAAAAGTCTTCAGAGGCAAGGGAAACAAAAGCAAAAGTGAACTACTGGGACCTCATCAAGATAAAAAGCTTCTGCACAGCAAAGGAAACAATCAGCAAAACTAAAAGGCAACCGACAGAATGGGAGAAGATATTTGCAAACGACATAGCAGATAAAGGATTAGTATCCAAAATCTATAGAGAACTTATCAACCTCAATACCCAAAACACAAATAATCCAGTGAAGAAATGGGCAAAAGACATGAATAGACACTTCTCCAAAGAAGACATCCAGATGGCCAACCAACACATGAAAAAATGCTCAACATCAGTCAACATCAGGGAAATACAAATCAAAACCACAATGAGATATCACCTTACACCTGTCAGAATGGCTAACATTAACAACTTAGTCAACAACAGATGTTGGCAAGAATGCAGAGAAAGAGGATCTCTTTTGCATTGTTGGTGGGCACGCAAGCTGGTGCAGCCACTCTGGAAAACAGTATGGAGTTTCCTCAAAAAACTAAAAATAGAACTACTCTATGACCCAGAAATTGCACTACTAGGTATTTATCCAAGGGATACAGGTGTGTTGTTTCGAAGGGACATATGTAACCCCAATGTTTTTAGCAGCACTATCAACAATCCAAAGTATGGAAAGAGCCCAAATCTCCACCAATGGATGAATGGATAAAGAAGATGTTGGAAATATAAATACAATGGAGTATTACTCGGCAATCAAAAAGCATGAAATCTTGCCATTTGCATCTATGTGGATGGAACTGGAGGGTATTATGCTAAGCAAAATTAGTCAGAGAAAGACAAATATCATATAACTTCACTCATATGAGGACTTTAAGAGACAAAACAGATGAACATAAGAGAAGGGAAACAAAAATAATATAAAAACATGGAAGGGGACAAAACATAAGAGATTCTTACATATGGAGAACAAACAGAGGGTTACTGGAGGGATTGTGGGGCGAGAGGTGGGCTAAATGGGTAAGGGGCACTAAGGAATCTACTCCTGAAATCATTGTTGCACTATATGCTAACTAATTTGGATGTAAATTTAAAAAAATAAAATGTTTTAAAAGGGTAATAAGAGAATATTATAAACAACTTTATGCCAAAAAATTAAACAAGATAAATGAAATCAACACTTCCTAGAAAAATACAACTAACCCAAACACTAATAATTAGCATCATACTTAATGATGAAATATTGAATGTTCCCTCCTAAAACTAGGATCGAGGCAAGGATATCCAATGTAACGACTTCTATTTCAGATTCTACTGGAGGTCCTAGCCTTTGCCATAAGGCAGAAAGAAAAGATAAGAGGCAAAAGTTTGCAAAGGAAGAAGTAAAACTATCTCTATTTGCATATGGCAAAATTGTTTACCAAAAAAATTCCTAAGTAACCTACAAACAACTGTTAAAATAATAAGTGAAATTAACAGGGATTCAGGATACATGGTAATAGACAAAAATAATTAGGTTCTTATATACTAGCAGCAAAAAATTGAAAATTGACCTAGAACCAGTAGATAAGTCCTGAAGATCTAATGCACAATATAGTAATTACAGACAATAATAGTGTTATAAATGCGCTTGCTAAGAAACTAGATCTTAATTATTCCCACCACAAAGTAATAAATGATAATTATGTAATGTGATGGAAGTGTTAGCTAAGGCTACAATGGCAATCATATTGCATTCTATAAATATATCAAATCAACACATTATACACCATAAACTTAACATGTCACATGTCAATTTTAACTCAATTTTAAAAAGAAAATTGAACTAGAAACTTAACTTATAATTATATAAAAAAACATAAAACATTTAGGAATACATTTAGCCAAAGACATGCAAGAACTCTATACTTACAATTAAAAACATTGTTGAAGGAAATTCAGTAAGTTTAAATAAGTGGAAAGATAACAGTTTTCCCCCAAATGGATCATAGATTCCTTGTACTCTAATCATAGTCTAAGGAGACTTTTTTCACTGACAGACATTCAAAAATCAGTACAGAAATTCAAAGAATCTAGGCAGGATACCTGAAGTACTTTGGAAAATAACAACAAATTTAGAATACTTACATCATTTACAGACTTCAAGATTTACTATAAAACTAAATTCATCAAAAAAATGAGGTTCTGGCTTAAGGATCAATAATAGATCTGCAGAACAGAATAGAGCCCAGAAATAGGCTGGCACTTATATGGTCATTTGAAAAAAAAAAAAAAAAAAAGTCACCAAAGCAGTTAAATAGGGGAAAAAGTTCTTTCAACAAATAAAGCTGTAATAACTAGATGTTCATATGAGAAAATATGAATCTGGCCCCTTCTTCTTCACTATACAAAAAAAAGTTAATATTAAATGAGTTATAGACCTAAAGTAAAAGCTAAAATCATAAAGTTTTTAGAGGAAAACGAGAGAATATCTTTGACTTGGGAGTAGGCAAAGTTTTGGCAAACTGCTCACAAAAAATTTAACTTCATCAAAATTAAAAGCTTCTCATCACAAGCTATCATTAAGCTAACAAATTCATAAGCCGCTGATTGGGAGAAAATATTCACAAATCATATATCCGACAAAGAACTGGTACCGAGAACATACAAAAAACTACAATATAATAAGAAAAAGAGAGGGGTACTTGGCTGGCTCTCCTAAGAGCCATTCAACTCAATCTCGGGGTTGTGAGTTCGAGCCCCATGTTGAGTATAAAGATTACTTAAAATCCTTAAAATTAATAATCAGAAGAAAAAGACAATCAAGCAATTTTTAAAATGGGCAAAAGAGCTGAGCAAATACTTCACATAAGAGAGACAAATGGCCAATCACCAAATAAAAAAGTGCTCACTATCCTTAATCATCAGGGAAATCCAAATTTAAAACACCATGAGTTACCACTACACACCCACAAAAATGGCTAAAATTACAAAGACGGACAATTCCAAATGTTGGTAAGTATGTGGAGCAACCAGAACTTTAAGACACCATCCACATGAGTGTGAAATAGTACAACATTAGGGAAATCATTGGACAATTTTTTTAGAAAACTACACACAGACTACCCTTAACACCCAGCAATTCCAATATGTCCACAAAAAAGAATATGAGAATGTTTATAGCAGTTTTACTCATTATACTCCCAAACTGTAAATAGCCCAGGTATCCACCAATAGAATAACCATTTGGTATTTCATATAATGGCTTACTACTTGGTAATAAAAAGACATGAACTACTGACATAAGCAATAACATGAATGGATCTCAAAAAATATTATGCTGTGGGACAGAAGCCTTTCACAAAAAAAGTACACGCTTTATGGTTCTATTTGCAAATTGAACCTATGGTGGAAAAAATTTAAAATGTGATAGTCTTTGGGGAAAGAGAGGACAGAGATTGAGTGGGAAAGAGCATGAGGGAACTTTCTGAGGTGACAGTAATGTTCCATGTCTTAAAAGGGGTTTGAGATATACAGGTATGTGCATTTGTTGAGGGTCAGCAAAGGTACCCTTAAGATTTGTGCATTTTACTAAATGTAAATTTTACATCAAAAGAAAGAAAACTGAACACAGGTTTAGCTCTGATTTATGGTATGCATGCTGAAGTATTGGGGAGAAGGAAAGTTTCTGCAATGCCTCATAAATTAGGTGGATTAATGGATAGAGAAACACATGACTGAATAGACTATGCTAAAACAAATCAAAGAAAATGCTAATCATGAAACTAGGTGGTGAGTATACAAGGGATCACTATAAAATTCTTTCAACTTTTTTGTATATTTGGAAAACTTTTATAATAAAATGTTTGGGGACAAACTCAGGGCTTATACTATGAAGATGGGTGCATTTTATTGTATTTAAATTTTACATCAAAAGAAAAAATAGGGGCGCCTGGGTGGCTCAGTCAGTTAAGTGTTTGATTCTTAATTTCAGCTCAGGTCATGATCTCATGGTTTGTGGTGCTGTCTCTGCCCCACTCTCCCTTGCAAAAACCCACTCTCTCTGTCAGTCTCGCTCTCAAAATAAATAAATATTTAAAAAAAAATTACTAAATTCTGGTACTAAAACAAGCATGCTAAAGAATTTAGGAGTTTCTGCAATTATCTTTGAAATGTGTCAAAAATTTAAATGGATTGAAGGGTGAGTAGAGGGATAGAATGGATTGATAAAAATTATCAAAAAGAAGAGTAAAATATCAGTAGAATCTAGGTAGTGGGTCAATATGTTCATGGTGCAAAATTCTTTTATTTTTGTTGTATGTTTGAAATTTTGCAAAGTGAATTGTTGAGGGTAAAAACTCAGTGAGGGAAAAGTTTCTTTATTACTAAATGAAGCAATTTAAAATAGATATTGGAAACGACAGCACGCCTCCGTAGATAATGTTTACCAGCTGTCTGAGGTGGCCCATTCCCTTCCATCCCACCTTCCCACTGAGTTAAATTGCGTCCTTAGAGAGGCATGCCTTTAACTAAAATTAAGCCTTGTTGAAATTCAAATGCCTGATTGTTTCTTATTGTCTCCTTTGGCCTTGTTTCCTGTATGCCCCAGCCCCCTATCCCTAACTGATATAGTCATTCCATAACATTCACTACCAGCATGCATCTGGCTCCTAAACCCAGCACTGACCTCCTGTCTTGAAGCTCCACTCCCAAGCATCCAGCTGATTTGCACTCAGGTCCTGGGAACTATACCCCTGTTACCTCAAAGCCAGTATTTTCAAAAGCAAAACTATCTTCCCTCCTAAACCCTTTTTACTTCCTGTCTCTATTTCAGTTATCAGCATTACCATCCTTCCCAGGGCATACATTTACCTTATTCATTCATTTATTCAACAAACAGTTTTGAAGTTTTAGTTTGAAATGCTTCTGCTATTGAGCAAAAAAGACATGATCCCTATTTTTAAGTTTATTTATTTACTTTGAGAGAGAGTGAGAGCAAAGGAGGGGCAGAGAGAGAGGGGCAAAGTCCCAAGCAGGCTCCACACTGTCAGCGAGGAGCCAGACAGGGGGCTCAAACTCACCAAACATGAGGTCATGACCTGAGCCGAAATCAAGTCAGCTGCTTAGCCTACTGGGCCACCCAGGTGCCTCACGATCCCTGTTCTTGAGAGGTGCATAGCATATTACCATCTAGTTGTTCCTTCTCCCTTTTTCCCTTTCCAGGTTTAATGATATTCATTTTACCTTGATGGCATGTAGGACCACTCTCCACTCCCAGCATCACCCAGAGATGTGCCAAGGCCCCCCAGGGCTTAGGCAGTGCTGAGACTTGGGGTTGGGGAAGTGCACCACCAATTAATTATCACCCAGGTTATCACTGGGACATCCACCAATTTCTCTTATTTACAGGCCCCTTTGGACCCAGGGGCTCCATCCTTCTGTGCTCTGCTTAGGGCATTCAAGTCTTTTCTGAGGCAGCCTGTGTTCCCAGTTTACCTGGGACAGTCCTGCTTTATGCTTAGTGCCCCAGTGTAATGGTCCTCGTTCGGTCAATAAATTAGGAGAGGGTGGCTATCTTCTCCTAAACCACACACAGCCATTTCTAATCTGAGTACTTACTACTTCCTAACATAAGCCGGCAGAAGGGCCCCATTTCCAGAATCTCTTTCTCATCTAGGGGTTAAGAATCAGCACCACTCCTCTATTCTAAGAGGGATTGTTTGTCCTAGGGCATTTCCTTTTCTTAAGAGTTTGGACTTTTAGATATAAAAGCCAAAAAGAGGAGCGGTCTCCTTCCAGTTTCCCCAGTCAGCCATAACCCTTGCCCTAGGTCAGGAGGAAGAAAAGAACACAGAGAGGAAAAAGACCTGACTTATCTAAAAATCTTACCCCAGATTTAGAACCCAATTATTTGTGTATGTGCTTTATCTCCTCTCCTGACTAAAAGCTCTTTAAGAACAAAGATTTGTCTTTTTTTCCCCTAAACTCATACTCATTCCTCCCCTTTCCCACATAGGAAATAAGGCCTTGAAAATTTACAAACATGCAACAAAAATAAAAGAATTTTATCGTAAAAACACATATACTCACTACCTAGATTCTACCAACATTTTCCTTTTCCTGTCTTAATCTATTTAAAAAAATTTTTTTTAATGTTTATTTTTGAGACAGAGATGGAGTGCAAGTGGGGGAGGGGTAGAAAGAGAGGGAGACAAAGAATCCAAAGCAGGCTCCGGGCTCTGAGCTGTTAGCACAGAACCTGACATGGGGCTTGAACTCGGGAATCCCGAGATCATGACCAGAGCTGAAGTTGGACACTTAACCCACTGAGTCACCCAGGTGCCCCCTAATCTATCTATTCTATTCACCTACCTATCTTGCAGGGTAGGCTCTTTCAATAAATGCCTATTTGAGATATAAATGTTATTAGTCATTTTCACCTTGGTGTGAATGAATTTCTCTTCTTTTTCCAGGTACAGGTCTAGACAGAAAGAAAAAGTTGACGTTCTAAGAGTTAAGATCTAGGTGGGAAAATGTAGACCACTCAGACAAAATTCATTCCATTCACATTTATCCAGCTGAATGTGGCCCCACCTCTTCACTTTCTCACAGAATACAATATTTTTTAAAAATTCTGTACAAAGGTACTAGAATTTAGTTTTCCCCTTGTGATCACTCACTGTCTCCCTGCACCATGAACAATAGTGTCTGTGCCTCAGAACTCAGGTAATTGGCCCAACTCCTCATGAACCACACTGAATGCAAAATATGAGCAAGACTTTTAGGGTGCCCTACTCTCAACTGTCTGAAGAGCAGAAAGGTGAAAATAAAAGATCTCGCCCAGCCCCCAAAAGCCCTCCCATGTCTCCTAGTCATTCTTTAAGTCCTGAATGAAATGCTTCCTCATCTCTGAAGGCTTTAGATTCTCCAGCGCAAATCAATTTTTCATTTCAAAATATCTCATTTCAAATGATCTCTTATTTACAGGATGGTGATGAAAAACATTAGTTTTGTAGCCAGCCAGCATTCCAGATTCAAACCCAGATTCACCATGCCACCTTGCACAAGCTGCTTGATTATCTCATGCCTTAGTTTGCTCGTCTGTAAAATGAGGCAGATGTACACACACACAGGCACACTTTACATATAACTTTACACACATATAACTTTACATTATACATATATGTACATATAATAAATATCTCATAAACACTTAGTCAACGGACACTCTCATTACATTTGCCAGGACTTACTCTAGGTGAGAGTGAGGGAGCAGTGAACAAGACAAATACCCTCGGTTGCTGCCGGCCCCCATTTGCACCCCAAATAACAATAAACATTAAATTACTGTAACAACACTGACTTAACCCACGCCGGGCCCTGACTGCGCCTTGTGAACACCGTCTAGAATATCCACATTAGCACCCACCACGCCGTCTTCTAATTCACTTCCCCCTTGGCTGAGGGCCCCGCTGCGCACAGAGAGCAGCGGCGGCTTGTTCCTTACCTTGGCACCCGGTGGCCCTCCCAGGCCCTGGCGACTATCCTTGTTGACCACAAGAGTCGGGGGCCGTGCTGGGGCAGTGACACCACACGCGAAGGGGGTGCTCAGCCCTAAGGGCCTGCTCAGAGCTTTGTCAGTCCTTCCGCCCCGCGGGCCTCAGTCTCCCCCCAGGTGCTCCTCCACAGCCAGCAGCCCAGCGTCCTCTCTCCCTGGATCCCTTCCTCTCTCCTCTCCATTTGCTCTCAGGAATCCCAAAGGGGCGAAAGCCGCTAATTAAAGTCTCAGACCTGGTTTTTCTCCTTGACTTGCCTTCATTTGCTCCCCTCGGTGCATTTACATCCAATCCCGGCCCGCGTGATGGCGCCTCCTTCCCCTATGCCCCCCAGCTGAGATTCCCCCCGCTAGAAGGCGCCCCGCTTCCAAGGACAAATTAGGTTTTCTTTTAGCAGTAAGCGTCTGTCTGGTGACACTGTGCGGGCAGGAGGGAGCAGGGTGAGCAGACCCCACCTTGCCGGGCTCTCCGGGCCGTGAGGATGGAGCCTCAGGGCGTCCAGAGAACAGCGTGGGCCCCTGTCTGCGTGCGCCCCGTGTCT
This sequence comes from Panthera uncia, assembly GCF_023721935.1. Taxonomy (NCBI): domain Eukaryota; kingdom Metazoa; phylum Chordata; class Mammalia; order Carnivora; family Felidae; genus Panthera; species Panthera uncia. The sequence continues at coordinate 40,549 of NW_026059456.1, forward strand.
GCTGGGCGCCCGCACAGGCCACAGATGGTGGAGGGCGCCGGTGGAGACGGGTGGAGAGAGGGAGTCTTTCTGGAGACCCTGCAAGATATATTCTGCCATCTTCCCCCGGGCTTCTTAGAGAGGCGGACCACTGCATGCGGAGAACCTCTACCCTCCATTCCTCAACCCTGACGCTGCGTAACCGAAAGGCTACGCAGCGTGTGTGCCTTTGAGAACTCTGCGCTCAGGTCTCCGAAGGTGCAAGAGGCCTCTCTGTTTTGAGGCTCTGAATGTATCTTTAAAATGAAGAAGACACACCAGGGGCACCTGGGTGGCTCAGTCAGTTAAACATCCGACTTCAGCTCAGGTCATGATCTCAGCGTTCCTGGGTTCCAGCCCCGCATCAGGCTCTGTGCTCGCAGCTAGCTCAGAGCCTGGAGCCTGTCTTCAGATTCTGTGTCTGCCCCTCCCCTGCTCATGATGTCAATCTCTCTCTCAAAAATAAATAAAACATGAAAAAAAAGTTTAAATGAAGACACGCCAAAACAAGTTACAGACATTTTAATTGTGGTATATTTTAAAGAGCCTTTCATGGCACGCATGCGCTGGTATGACTGCGTGCAGAGAAGCTCGTCTGGAGATTCTGCCAGAGGCCATATGTGAGGCTCTGTATGTACATGAAGCCAGAACCGAATGGCCCTTCTGCTCCTCTGCCACCCCTGATGTTGGCTTTGTGCCTCCAAATGCTCAGGAATGGGAGAGGAAGTAGCTTCAAAACGGGGGGGGGGGGGGGGGGGGGGGGGGGGGCACAGGGGCTGGGAATTAAGCCTGTACTAGAGGTAGTGAGGTCTTAAGAGAAGTCTCCTTGAGAACCAGGTTCGTGTTGGATTCCAGCTTGGATGCTTCACCTTCTTCACGCCTCATTGCCTATCTATCAGCTGAAGAATGTTGAAAGAGGCTATAAGGAGAACAAAAATAAAAACAGAGTTCTAAGGAAGAAAGATGCATGGACTCGGGAGGCAGGAATGCATTACTAAATGCACCCTAAAGATGTTTCCTCCCTCCCCTCCTTCCTGACTTGGAATCAAAATGCTTTAACAGGCAGTTGGCAAAGAGCATCATTCATCCCAAATAAGTAGTTTTTCCCTGTGTTTGCTGTTTATTGCAATCTTGGAATTTCATGCCTCATCCACATTTCCGTGTAGCTGGTCTTCGTGCATAAACATCCAAAAGGATGCAGCTTGTTACATAAAGGTGTTCCACTGCAAAAGCCTAACATGTGTTGTTGATTCATTACAGAGAGCCCCGCACAGCTTAAAGTCGATCAAATTAACTAGGCGGTACAAATTAAAAATAGTTTCAAAATGTTATTAATAATTATTGCTGTAATAAAATCACATTATTTTTAGATTTCTGGGTAATGTATTTCTGAGTTATTGCCATTGCACATGCTCACCACACTTGCTACTAGAAAGGAGAAAGAACATTCTCTTGGTCTATCCACACCCTCTCCTGCACATACTGCCTGCTGACTCACAGGCAGAGGAAACCATCATGACTGCATATTGTTTAGCTCCCTAACCTTCAGCTGTGTGAACTGCTTCTTGGGCACCACAGTTGCTGGCCATTAACCTGCCTGGATGAATGAGCTCATTAACGAACCGCCCCAGAGGCCTTCTCTATTGGCTATTCTCCCAGACCCTAGTTGTCCTTCCCCACCCTACAGCCTGTCACTGCCATGGTCAACAAGCCTTCCCAGCCTGGCCAAGCAAGTCCTCACACCCTCTCATTGTGCACCCTTCTCCCTCCTGGAGGAGAACTCAGGGTGGTTGGGAGGAGTCATCCCAAGCATCCAGCTGAACCGGCACTTTTCACAAAGGCCACCCTTTCTCCAGGACATCACCAACTCAGCAATGCCTCCCCTACCCCCACTCCCCGGGTTTCTAGGGAAGGAGGGTGGACCTCGTCAGCAATTCTGACTGCGTGCTTTACCAAGGGGTTGCTTCCAATCTGGTCAGTGCATGTTTGGTAGGAAACCCCGAATTCCTTCATTGTTCCCCCTTACTGGGAAGCTGGACAGCCCAGGGAGGGGGTGGGGAGCCCTCTGGGATCTAATTGAGAGGGCTCTGGTGTGTGTGGGGGGGGGGGTTGGGGGAGATGGGTGCCTCAGGGTATTCCTTTTCCTTTAGGGCAGAAATTCCCTTTTCCATTTGTGCTGTGGTGAGCATCCGCCTTGAAATCTCTAGGGCAGGCATCGTGGGACTTGCTTTCAAGGTTTTACAGATTTAATTACTAGGATTCCACCTTTTGGGCCTTGGTTTCTCCTAGGAAAGTTGAAGACATTTGGATTAAATAAAAGCTAAGTTCAGATTTCCTTTCATGGACCCCAAGAGCGTGGTGCACTCCCCTTTCTCACACTTCCAGTCTCAGTCTGTCCGCCACATCTCTCTCCTGTTTTTTCCTTCTTGCTGCCTCTCCAGCCAAATGTTCCCCTGTCACCAGTGACTTCTTTGTCTTTTTTCCTTTTTTGCCACTCTTGGACCCAATTGTAACCTTGGCACTCTTTCTACCAGCATCAGACAGAAGCCCCTCATGATGAAAAGTGGGGACAACACTGAAGACCTCAACTTTTTCTGAATCGCAATCTCCACCAGTCTTTCAGGGGTCAAGAGCATCCCAGGGAACTTCCATTTGCTGAGGTTCCCAGAATACCTTTTATTTTTTTTTAATTTTTTTTTTAATGTTTATTTATTTTTGAGGCAGAGAGAGACAGAGCAGGAACAGGGGAGGGTCAGAGAGAGAGGGAGACACAGAATCTGAAGCAGGCTCCAGGCTCTGAGCTGTCAGCACAGAACCCGACGCAGGGCTCAAACTCACAGACCATGAGATCATGACCTGAGCCGAAGTCGGAAGCTCAACCGACTGAGCCACCCAGGCGCCCCCCAGAATACCTTTTAAAGAAATTGATAAATGCCAATAAAGTCACAAGAGTGAAATATTCTAGATGTTTACATTAAACAAATTAATCCCTAACACACACTCACAAAACAATATACTTGGACAGTTTCTGAAGGATATCACGTAAAGTCTAGATACAGGTCACTGAATTTAGGGCTCCAGTCACAACCTTTATCTGCTTCCCTTCAAAGAAACTTCTGGTCGAATTCTTCTTCTTCTTTTCAAGCTTTCAACCAGCTTCTGATGAATTTGAGCAGCAAAGGGAAAGGGTTTTTGATTCCCCTCCACCCCCAAGCTGTCAGCCCCCACCAAGGCAGTCTGGGTCCTCTTCCTCCCTGCTCCCCGATAACAACATAGAGAGGAAACTAATGATCACACAGTGATTCCTGTCTTTAGGTGTTCACTAATGACCAGATGGTAGCTGTTACTGTCATTCTTTTAAAAAGCATGACTGGTTTTGCAATGTCACACCCAAGGGTATTGTTAAATTAACTTAATTGTTGGCATCATTTGAAAGAAGAACAGAAGAATGTTGGTAACTATTGGAACTGGGTGATGGGCCCGTGCGCTGGTCTCTCTACTTGTGTGTAGATTTGAATTTTCTATAATAAAATAGAACAAAAACAAGTAAATATTCTTGATTCTATATTTGCTCTAAATACTAGCATTTAGAATAAAATAGTCTGAATTTCCCTTTGTAAGTCGAGAACATGACATTTTACCTCTTCCTATTTTCTGTTTTTTTTTTTTTTTTAATTATCTTGCTTTGTGGTCGTGTGTGTGTGTGTGTTTTTCTTTCCAATATAATCTGAGGTTTAAGACCTACTTTATTACTAAATTATGATTTTTACATTAGAAATATTGTTTTAAATCATTTGACTCTTGAAAAACATTTATTAAAACTTATGAAGACACAAACTTCCAGTTATCAAATGCCATGGAAATGGAAACATATAGCATGATCACTACAGGTGATAATACTGTGTTGTGGGAGCACCTGGGTGGCTCAGTTAGCTAAGCATCTAACTCTTGGTTTGGGCTCAGGTCACGATCTTGCGGTCATGAGACGGAGCCCTGCATAGGACTCTGTGCTGACATCAGGAAGCCTGTTTCAGATTCTCCCTCTCCCCACTGCTTGAGTGCACGCTCTCTCTCTCTCTCTCTCTCTCAAATAAATAAATAAATAAATAAATAAATAAATAAATAAAAATAATACTGTGTTGCATATTTGAGAGTTGCTAAGAGAGAAGATCTTAAAAGTCCTTATTACAAGAAAAAAATTCGTAACTATGTATGGTGATGGATGTTAACCAGACTTACTGTGACCATTTTGCAATATATACAATATTGAATCATTATGTTGTACACTTGAAACTCATGTTACATGTCAATTATACCTTTAAACAAACAAACAAAAAGCCTTACTAAATGCCTCACTGAGGATGCAGCAAGTAGGGTGAGAAGAAAAAATCAACTTGTCAGTAAGTGTGGAGTAGAGCTATCTGGTAAGTACCAAGAAAAGCTCCGAAGAAGCAGCAGCCTGTCTGTGGAACGGGCAATAAGAAAAGTTCTCAGAAAGGCTGGCTTTTCAACTGGAACTTGAGGGGTAAAAGGAATTTCACCAGAGTGAGTAAGGGGGAAGAAGCGGAAGTGGAGTTATTCTGAGAAGGAATTGTGTGAATTCAGGTACAAGGGTAAGGGGCCAGCATATTCCAAGTATGCCCAACGCCTCTGTGTGCATCTGCAGTGTGCGTACTTGTGTGCAGGGGGCAGCAAGTGCAATGGAGAGGACCGGCCAAGATGAAGTTAGGGGAGCAAAGGCAAAATTAGGAGGAACCTCATAAACCATGCTAAGTTCAAGCTTTATTAAGTCTAAGATGTGGCTCAGGACTCTGCATTTTAACAAGTACTGTAGGTAATTTTGTTGCAGGTGGTCCAAGGATCCCAGAGGACACGTGACATGTACTTTGGAGGCAAATAGACCTGACTTCTGGTTTTGCTCTGCCTTGTACTGGCTGGCTTATCTGTGGCAGGTTACATATATCTAAATCTCAATTTTCTCACCTATAAAATGGGAATAATAAAGACACTTGCTTTCTAAGGTTATTGTAAGGATTAAGTGAGCTACTTAGCACAGTGCTTGGAACATTGGAAGGGCTCAAAATATATTCGTTGCCATTGTTATTTTGCTTAAAAATCTAACTCTGGCAGCTCTGTGGTAGGCAAACAGAATTTGGAGAAAGTGACAGAAGACCTGTATTCATAAAATGTCAGGCATGGTATTAGATGCGAAGTACTAAAGACACCTAAGGCTTGAAACTAACCCTCACACTCAACATGGGCTGCTAAGAGTTATTGGGGCCATAAGTATGGTTGTGCAGGTTGCGCACTGCACCACAACACTGCATCTAAAAAGGTACCATTCACATTTTAGACATCATAGATTTGCATACTTACTGTGATAATTTTTTGGAGATGACAGCCAAGTGTCTTATATTAATAAAATGAATATACTACAACCAGTTTTCAACAGATGAAAATAAAGTATCTTGAGGAAGGAAATGGCAGATTGTTATATTAATGGCTCCAATGAATCATGTGTTCTCGTATCCACACCTTTGTGTAGTCCACTGCCATACTGACTCTGAGCGCGGCTTTAGCCTTCGGGACATCAGCAAATATGACACAAGCAGAACTTGCAGAATTCCCATCAGAGCCAGAATCTCTGTGATTTTCTAGGACTTTCCTTCATCATCCAAAGATGGTGGCTGCAGATCCAAAGCAGTTATAGGCTTCTCGTCTTCATTCAAAGCAGGAGGAAACGAAGAGATGGAGACAATGCCAACCAAAGTTTCTTTTATTAGAAAAGGAAAAAAAAAATTTCAGCCACATTTGAACAGACTTTCATCTATATCTTTGACCACATCTGTGTGATGGCCCTTCCTAGCTGCGAGGGAGTCGAGAAAGTGGAACATTTAGTTTTGCCAGCCTCCGCAGTAAAATAGGACAAGTGAATAGGACTTGGGAAAGGTTGTTGGGTCGGCTAAGTAGCAATAACTGTCATAGGACTTTTGAAAAATTTTTTATCTTCTTTATAATTTTTTTTTTTCTTTAGAGAGAGAGAGAGAGAGCACATGCAGGGCAGGGGCAGAGGGAGAAGGAGAGAGAGAATCTCAAGCAGTCTCCATGCCCAGCACTGAGCCCAACATGGGACTTGATCTCACAACCCTGAGATCATGACCTGGACCCAAATCAAAAGTCAGATGTTTAACCAGCAGAGCCATTTAAGCCCATCTTGTCATAAGACTTTTAACCATGGATCCCATATGCAGCCATTCTCCTATGAGTACAACAAGGTCATACAACATAAAGACATAAGACATTAACCGTTTTTCATGTATGATCCATAAAAACTTTTTAAAGCTGGTTAATGGTCTTTGAGGCCGGGCTCAATTCATTTCTTTTTTTTAAATTTTATTTTAATCTTTATTTATTTTTGAGAGAGAGAGACAGAGTGCGAGCAGGGGAGGAACAGAGAGAGGGAGACACAGAATCTGAAGCAGGCTCCAGGCTCTGAGCTGTCAGCACAGGGCCCAATGCAGGGCTCAAACTCTTGAACCATGAGATCATGACCTAAGCTGAAGTCAGACACTTAACTGACTGAGCCACCCAGGCGCCCTAGGCTCAATTCATTTCTATTGAACATTTGTAATAATGCCTCTACAAAGAAATCAGAAAGCTTCTTTTAAATCAAAAATGCTCCTGGTTAGGGGTGGGGTGGGGGTGGAAAAGCCTATATTATCTATCACCAGCTCCCAAGTCAGTGACTGTCAAAGCTTATGGACTGAGATTCATTAGTAAGAATTTTATTTTACATCATAATCCAGGATACACATACACGCATATGTATTTCATAAAAACAATACCCATCCTTATTTTATGGTATAGTCTAATATTTCTATTATATTTAAGCTCTTCTTTTAAAAAATTGGTTATGACCCACTAAATTAATTTTACCACCCACTAATTGGTTATGACCTGTAATTTGAAAAACACCATCATAAGCTGAGGCCAGGAACATTTTTCTAGCCAAAGGGAAGAGCAGATGCTCTCAACACCTAAGAAGGCCAGCAAGGCTACAGCCTATTGGATGGGAAATGAGGTGGGAAACATCAGCAGGGGTCTGTCATGAAATCTGCAGGCTGCAGCAGGAAGTTCAGGATTTATTTTTATTCTAATGGGAGCTCCCAGTGGTTTCAAGCAGGGGAGTGACATGATATGATCTATTTTCTAAAATAGTTTCTCCTGACCTCATGCTCGGTCCAAAGGATGATTCCAGAATGACCTAATTTTCTCTAAATTTAAAACAAGCTTGGAATGACTTTAAGACCCTCCTTAGAGGATACTCTTACTCTCCCCCACATTCAGTCAGTTAAACTCATTTCCTGGTTCCTTTCCTTACACATGGGCTCGGACCCTCTGCGGAGCTCCTCTGGAGACCAGTCCTGCAGAAATACTGAAGTTTTAAAATTCTCCGCCTATCAAGTTCAGTACCTTTATCATCCTTTGTCACTAAATATCCACATATTTGCTGGCCACACCATCCTGCTGACCGGAGTCATGTACACCCAGTGATTTTTTTTTCCTGATTTGCAATGTTGACATTTGGAAGGACATCTTTTAAGTTCTGGCAACGGGCTCCCTGCAGCTTGAAAGCACGTATTCTCTCCCAGTGGGGGTCCCTGTGTCTGCTGGGCTATCTGCACCGCTTGCTGTGGGGAACTGCCACGAATGATTAGAATCCTTGGGTTACACAGACTGAAAAGGAAGCTGGGAGGGGGGCTGTGCATAACAGGAGGCGAGCAGATTTCCCAGGGCCTGGGCCTCCTTCTTGGACCTTCCCCAGGAGATGAGTTCCAGCTGCTTTTCTTTTCTTAATCTTCCTCCTCTCCCCAGCCCCCTTTCCGGCTGGGCCCCCAATCCCTCCCTCCTCTGGCCAACCCCCAAGGCATGCTAGATTTCGGGTGGAAAACATCACTGTCAAAAGGGAGGAGTCCAGGGACTGGGAAGCTGAAAGGAGCAGGGGTCGGGGCATGGAGGGGAGGCGGAACCTCTCCACTGGGAGATGTATTCCATGGATCTGTCCACTCCTGTCTGGGTGAAGACAAAGAGGTACAGCAAACAGTCCAAAGTGTTTACCTTCCGCCAGTCAGCCCCCTCCCCTCCCCTCCCTCTGCCTCCAGCTTCCCACCCCACACTCAAGACTTGCCCCAAGCTTGTGGAGAGCATCTGACCAGGTTTCTTTTATTTACTTGTGGTTTCCAAAATGGACACTTTCAGAGGCCTGAGGGTAAAGATGCTTTTAGGGAAGGGATGGAGGAGGCGGAGGAGGAGCAAAAGAAGTTACTTTGAAAAATGGAGAGCTAGTGAATCAGGAAATTGTAGTGGTTAGGGCGGAGGCTCCAGATTCACATCAAACATGGTTGACAACCCGTCTCTGCCACTTATTCACGGTGTGAATTAGACTTGGCTGTTTTAACCTCTCTGAGCCTCTGTTTCCTCCCCTGTAAAATAGGCATATTTGTACCCGCTTTCAAGGCTGAGAACTAAGTGGGATTTTTTTTTTAAGTTTATTTATTTATTCTGAGAGAGACAGAGAGAGAGAGAGAGAGAGCAGGAAAGAGTCAGAGAGACAGGGAGAGAGAGAGAGAGAGAGAGAGAGAGAGAGAGAGAGAATCTGAAGCAGGCTCCGTGCTGTCCCCGCAGAGCCCCATGCAGGGCTTGAACTCATGAACTGTGAGATCATGACCTGAGCCAAAACCAAGAGTAGGATGCTTAACCGACTGAGCCACCCAGGCACCCCAATGGGATTCTTAATGTAATTATTATCTGCTCCAGGAAGTGCTTGATTAATGGAGTTTTATTATAATTAATATTATTCATGTAAAAGAACACTAAAATGGGAGCTGGCAGTTTCTTTTGAAAAAACAACAACAAAAAAATAGGAGTGTAAGCTGCTGAGGAGCTTCAGAAACAGAGCTATAAGTTTAACACTATATATATTTTTTAACAAATCAGATTTGGTCATTTCCCATCGGCTCTTATATCCCTTATCAATCACAGTCTTTACAAGTGTGTGAAGTATGAAAGATGAGTAGATATGTTAATCCCCATTTCACAGATGAAGAAATTAAGGTCCAGGAGGTGATAAGAAGATAATGAATGTAAAAGCACTCAGTATACCACAGCATAGCACACAAAAACAAGACTGTTTCTGGGTTTTTGTTGTAACATAACTGATAAGCAAAGGGACAGTGCCCAAAGGTCATTGTCCCATGTCTTTCTTCAGAAGAAGGAAAACTCAAAAGAAGGCTAGCGTGTAGAGAAAGTCCCAAGTTCAGGCAGAAGGAGAAAGGTATGAGTTTGCTGACTGCTGTAGTTGAATCCACAAGCCTGGGAGGGCTGGCAGAGGGAGGGGACAGGCTGGACAGGCTGAGGCCAGTTCAGTGCTCCCAGAAGTTAATGTCTGAAGATTGCAGCTGGAGTGATAGTAGGTGTAGAATGGGAGCTCAACACTAATAATCTAAAAAACAAAGCAAATTAAATAATAGAAACATCTCCCCAATGACAATGCTTCTGAAGGGAAGTCAAGCTCAGAAACAGAGACAGCAAGGGCAATGACACACTATTAAGGATGCATTTTATAAACCAAAACCAACGGGGTTTTGCTGCTTCCTTTCAAGCACTGGGAATGATGGTTTGGATTTCACACATGCTTCTGGATCCCAATCAGTGTCTTCACTAAGAAGAACCAAGAGAAGCAAAATGAGTGTGGGTTACTGGCTGAAAATAAACATAAATCAGAAACCAGACTTGCACAAAATTATGCAAGCTGTACATCTGGTCCTATAGTCCCTTTGGAAGGTCTCTAAACACCACTTTTTTTTTCTTTCTTTCTTTCTTTCTTCTTTTTTCTTTTTAAATCTCAATCTGCTCTCCTCCTAGTGTACCCTTCTTTGTCTTTGCTGTATAAAATTAAAACCAATATTTCCTTTAGGGTAACTGGCTACTCCAATGTGTCATAAGAACCTTCAACTCGGCATATCCAAAAGTGGAAAAGGGAACGCATGGGTTTCCCCAAAAAACACATTCTTCCCCGTGTATTCCACATCTCAGGAGTGGCGCTCCCATCCACCCAGTCACCCAGACTGGAAATCTGGGTGTCCTCTGTGGGTGCTCTTTTCCTTCATGCTAACTGAGTTCTATCAAACCTTCTCTGATCCCTACACTTCCCTCCATCTCCTCTTGCCCCCTTCATTCACACCCTCATGCTCACTCACCCGGATGGCTAAGATAGCAGGACAGGCATCAGACCTCAGCTTCTAAGCCCCAGACTGCCTGCACTTTGCTCCAGTTCAGACCTCAGCAAACTGCACCACACGTGCAGGATTCCCACCTTACCCCGGAGCAACAGAGCTACTCTGCCAGGCAGCTCCTGGCCTCCTAACGGCCCCCACAGGCCCACGCTGAAGACCAAGAGATGGGAAGGCTTTAAGACCCACCAAGGAAAAGGAACTGAGCAGACGGGAAAAGGTCATATCAGCGACGGAATAGATGACCAGGCCAAGTGCCTCTATTCTGCCGCCTCTTAGCAATTATAGCCATTTTTAAGGGTAAAGTTCCGTGACTTTAATACATTCACACACTTGTGCAAATACCACCACCAACTATCTCCAGAACTCTTCAATCTTCCCAAACTGAAACTCTGTGCCCATTAAACACTATGCTCCCTTCTCCCAGGCCCCAGCAACAACCATTCTATTCTCAGTCTCTATGAAGCTGGCTCTTCTAGGTGGCTCATATTAGTGGCATCATACAATATTTCTCCTTTTGTGTGTGGCTTATTTCACTTAGAATAATGCCTTCAAGATTCACGCATGTTGTAGCATGTATCAGCATTTCATTCCTTCTGAAGGTTGAATAATATTCCATCGTATGTATACGCCACATTTTGTTTATCCATTCATCCATCAGTGGATACTTGGGTGGTTTCCACTCTTTGGCTATTGTGAACATGCTGCTATGAACATTAGACATGGTTCAAGTCCATGCTTTCAATTCTTCTGGCTATATAACTCAGAAGTGTAATTGCTGAGTCATATGGTATAGCTGTCGTTCAATTTCTTATCTCTCTAATAAGACTGTGAACTCTTAAGAGAAAGACGGAGCCTTGACACAAATATTTGTTAAATAACTGATCATTAACCCCAGCCAAAAAGATTTTGTAAGAGACAAAGTTAAGAAGATAAAGGATTGGAGGGGTTGGGGGCCTTCAAAAGGGTCAGATCCTGGCTAAATTTACAAAGCTTTGATTAAGATCTTAAACAGGTGAGAGGGCGGGAGGAGAGTTCCCGGGGAAGCTTTATCACTAGCAGTTAAGCTCACAGGCCCTGGGCCCAGACCACCTGGATCCAGAGTTTCTGTTACTTCCTAGCTAGGAGAGCTTTGGCACATTACTTAAACTCTCTCTGTAAAATGGGGATAGTAAAGGTTAGTTCATAGGATTGTCATGAAGTTAAAACACACAACACACTTAGAATAGTGCCTAGCACATAGTACGCTCTTAGTAAGTTCTGGCCTTTTTAACAAAATCAGAATTGGATCAGAGTATGGGTAAAGTTTGGAATATCTGAAGAAAGTGCTAATTTCACTAGGGGTTCCACTTTCACACAGCCCATTTGGTTGGGAAAGTAGTTAACATTTGTTTTAAGTACCTACTTTGTGTTGGGCCTGATTATTATTATTATTATTATGTTTTATTATAGATTATTAACATTTCAGAGGTATGGAAAATGAGCTTCAGAGATGTTCAATCACTTGGCCAAGATGACATGTTCACCAAGTACCTGAGCCTAGTTTTAAATCTCTCTCAAAGGAAAGCAGTCAAGGGGTGAAGTAGAGGGATGAAATATTCCTGTTGCATTCAGAAGAGATCCTAGGGTGAGAGTGGGGGCCTTCCAGGGGGTAGGGCAAAGTCTTGTGAACCATTCTTATGGGGAGCGGGGGGAGCTACTAACTCCCAGGACAGCACTTTACATGGGCCTGTTACCAGGCAGAACTTGCCTGGGAGACGCTGATAAGCCCCAGCTCCCCACCCACCATCCACACCTATCCTAACACTCAGGGGCCGGTATTGGGACCCCATGCCCTTATGGCAGAGATAGCTACTTGCTATTCTTGTATTCATTCTTCCTCTCCTTTTTGGTAATCCAACTGTGGTTTTTAATCTGGGCACATGATCACCTGGAATCAAGACTACATCTCCCAGCCTCTTCTGAAGACTGGTGTCACCATGGTTATGTTCTGGTTGATGAAATATTAGTTAAAGAGTTCTTGGGGCTCCTGGGTGGCTCAGTTCATTGACCATCTGACTTCAGCTCAGGTCATGATCTCATGGTTTGTGGGTTTGAGCCCTGTGTCAGGCTCTGTACTGACAGCTCAGAGCCTGGAGCCTGCTTCAGATTCAGTGTCTCCCTCTCTCTCTGCTCCTCCCCCACTCATGCTCTGTCTCTCTTCAAAAATAAATAAACATAAAAAAAAAAATGAAAGCAAAAAAAAAAAAAAAAAAAAGACTTCTTTGCCAGGGCGCCTCGGTGGCTCTGTTGGTTAAGTGTCTGACTTCAGCTTGGGACATTATCTCATGGTTAGTGGGTTTCAACTCCGCATCAGGGTCTGTGCTGACAGCTCAGGGCCTGGAGCCTGCTTCAGATTCTGCTTCTCCTTCTCTCTCTACCCCTCCCCTTCTTGCACTCTATCTCTCTCTCTCTCAAAAATAAACATAAAAAAAAAAATAAAAACAAAAGAGTTCTTTGCCATCTTCAAGAAACTTATAAGGAAGTGGTTTGAGCTTTTTGCCTCCTTCCTGTCCCTCCAATTAGGTGGCTGGGTTTCCAGCTGCCATCTTGGAAACTGGAGGACCACACCCCTTGGAATGGAGCACAGAGCTGAAAGGAGCCTATACCATGGAGCTATTCTTGCCCTGCACTATCTTCATCTGGAGCTGTTTTATGTGAGGAAGAAATGAACTTTATCGGGGCGCCTGGGTGGCGCAGTCGGTTAAGCGTCCGACTTCAGCCAGGTCACGATCTCACGGTCTGTGAGTTCGAGCCCCGCGTCAGGCTCTGGGCTGATGGCTCGGAGCCTGGAGCCTGTTTCCGATTCTGTGTCTCCCTCTCTCTCTGCCCCTCCCCCGTTCATGCTCTGTCTCTCTCTGTCCCAAAAATAAATAAAAAACGTTGAAAAAAAAATTTAAAAAAGAAATGAACTTTATCTTGCTTAAACTACTATTAGTTCAGATTTTCTGTCACATTTCCTATTAACTGAGTCAACACTCATGCCCTCTGTTTAGTAGAACCCCACTTCTGACAGTGTACCCGTGGGCCTTCCTGTGCTCAGACCCAGGTTTGAAAGACCAGCGTCCTGAAACTGTAGTCCCACCCCTTCCTCCACCACCCAGAGGGAGAGGAGAACATACACAGTTTCTAAAAATACTTCTTAGCCTTCTATATCATTCAGCATCTTCTTTTAGACAAAGATTGGTAACCATGGGACCAACAGCTTCATCAGTCTGTCTAGTTAGCAGAAAAAAAATAAAACACTGTTTTCCAGATGCCATGTCTATTAGAAAAGAAACCAACTATCAAAACCCAATTATTCTAGCTCTGTTGATTGAACAGTGATATTATAAGATGTTATTCATAAAACTGAAAAAATATTAATAAAGGAGTATAATTCTTTTAGCTTCATTCTATACTTCATTTTCCCCCTTGAAAAAAAAATGTAATTTGCTTGAGGAACAATTGTTATAGCCAGCCCTGTAACCATTTGTTTGTGCATTTATTCATAATTCATCTCAAATATACTCATTCCCCATTCTTTCATTCAAAAATACTTGTTAGTATTTCAAAGGAAAAAGTTAAAAAAAAACATGAAAAACTTAAGTAGAACTCCTTTGCCAATCCAGCTAAGAATTTGAGGAACAGAAATGCAGAAACCTCAGCCCCTGACAGTCCAAGGAATGTACAGGTTAGTTGAGAAGAGAAAAATCATACCCAGGAAGGAACTGGAACTTATGGTCCAGGCTGGGCTGAGACTTTCCTGCTAAGGGCTGTCCAAATACAGGGCACATTTTACATACATGAATAGGAAGCCTAAGTGAACAAAGTGGCTGCCTGTGGGGGAGAAAAAAGGAGAGCCAATGGGTTGGGCCAGAGGAACGGGCCTTCACAAACTCACCTCCAAAGTGCCCATCTTGCCAAAAATTCTTGGCCATTTTAATGTCTCCTGCTTCCAGTGTCTCCTGGATGCCCACTCCACCTCCTCCAGTTAGAGGTTAAGCCCTAGGTGCTTTGCTTTCAAAGGGATAAAATTAGGGGAGGGTTGGCTAAATAGTATCTTTTTTTTTTTTTTTTTTTTTTTTAGAGACAGAGACAGAGCATGAGCAGGGGAGGGGCAGAGAGAGAAGGAGACACAGAATACGAAGCAGGCTCCAGGCTCTGAGCTGTCAGCACAGAGCCCAATGCAGGGCTCAAACTCATGAACCATGAGATCATGACCTGAGCCAAAGTCAGATGCTTAACTAATGAGCCACCCAGGCGCCCTGGCTAAATAACTTGTAAAATCCCCCACGGCTGAATGATCTAAAATTCACAAGAATGACTATCATTTATTTGAGCATTTATTGATATGTCAGGTATTTTATATTCATTGTCTCATTTGATTCTTAAAACTGTAAGAGATACATACTTTTATTACATTCACTTTACAGATAATGAAATAGAGACATGGAGAATTCAATGTCATAATCACAAGGTCACTCAAGACTATCAGACTGTAAAGCCCATGTTTGTAATGCCTGTGTATTAACGACAAGTAACACTTCCTTTTTTTGTTTTGTTTTGTTTTGTTTTTGAGAGACAGAGAGACAGAGAGAGAGAGAGAGAGTCAGAGAGAGCATGAGCAGGGGAGAAGCAGAGAGAGAGAGAGAGAGAGAGAGAGAGAGGGAGAGAGACAGAATCCCAAGCTGACAGCATGGAGCCCGATATGGGGCTCAAACTCACAAACTGTGAGATCATGACTTGAGCCAAAACCAAAAGTCAGATGCTTAACCAATTGAGCCACCAAGGCGCTCCAATAGGCACCACTTTCTAATTAGCTTCTTCCACCTCTCTGTCTCAGGGAATTGGGAGCCCCTACACCACACCCATTCTCCTTGTTGTATAACCATTTATATAAATGTCTTTCCAAAATATGAGTTCCTTGGGAGCGGGAATGTGTCATGATCATTTTTGTACCATGTCTTCCTAGAACACAGGATGTGGCACACAGTAGGTGCCTAAATATTTAGTTAAATAACTATATCAGTCACCAAAAATTTAACAATCACAAGCACACCACATAGTCATTAAGTGTGCATGAAAAAAAAAGTGTGCATGAAGATTTTGCACCTTTCTCCTGCTCTGCCATGTTACTGTTAAAGTATGTGTCTCTGAATAGAACATATTCTTCACATTTACTGAGCACTTTCTAAAAGCCAAGTGCTATGCCAGGTAATTTAAAGCATCCAAAGATAATTAAGAGACAGTTGCTATCCTTCTGGAGCCTATAGTTTACAGGACAAGATGGACACATAAACAAATGGGTTGGCTACAACGCTGATTGCAATAGGGGTTAGAGCAGAGATGTGAATATAACGTTTCATTGCATTTGATGCCATTGATTGGATGATGCATCATTAAGAAGTACTAAAAAAAAAAAGTTGCTGCTATTTAACCTATGCACAGTATTGCTTTGAAGATGCATCCTTATTTCAGAGATGTTATAATGCTTTTAAAGTGTGCCTCTTCGATGAAATAGTACTGATGCAAGTAACAACATGGATGAATCTTGAAAACACTATTCTATGTGGCAGAAGTCAGTCACAAAAGACCACATATAGTGTGATTTTACTTATATGCAATGTCCTGACCACGTAAATCTATAGAGATAGAAAGTAGATCAGTGGTTGCTTAGCGCTGGAGAAGATTGGGGGCAGGGAGCAGATTGATGGCTAGAGAGTATGGAATTGGGTTATGGGATGATGAAAATATTCTAGAACTGATTGTGGACTGGTTGTACAACTCTGTGATTATGCTAAAAGGCATTGAATTGCAACATTTTAAATGGATGCATTTGAGTTGGTACCTGAATTATATCTCAGTACAGCTGTATCAATGTGGCTATGTCTCAAAATAGCAGGTTGCCAGACATCTGGGTGGCTTGGTCGGCTAAGCATCTGACTTCAGGTCAGGTCATGAGCTCACAGTTTGTGGATTTGAGCCCCACATTGGGCTCCGTGCTGATAGCTAAGAGCCTGGAGCTTGCTTCCGATTCTGTGTCTCCCTCTTTCTCTTTGCTCATCCCCCACTTGTGCTCTCTCTCTCAAAAGTAAGTAAACATTAAAAAAAATTTTTTTAAATAGCAGGTTGGGAGGGCAGGGTCTGGTGTGGTGGGGGGGAGAGTAAATCAGATGCAGTGAGATCTGGGGAAGCTTTCTGGAATGGACATTGACACTTAGAATATGGGTGGAAATTGCACCATGCAGAAATCGAAAACAGCCTGGGGGGGCGGGGGGGAGGTGATCCAGGCAGAAGTAACAGCTTAAGCAAAGTCCAGGAGGCCAGGGTACTGGATAAAGTACAAGTAGAAGCAAAAAGAAAGTAGTGCTGATTGGAGGAAAGGCTCGAAGGCAAGCTAGCCCACATGGAGGAGGGCACTGAATGCCAGACTAAGGGCTGGTCTTTTCAAGATGTAAAAAGAAGGCTTGAAATTTTCTCCAACTGCAAATCTTTAAAATTCAGCAACTCTCTACACACACACACAAAAACGTATTATTAAGGCGTTTCTTCCAGCCACAGGGCAACATTATTGACCTGACAGGCAGTAAAATCCCCTTTGGAACTCAGAGCCAGATGACAAAAAGGTTAGAAAGGCAAAGGGCATTGATACCGGAAGCACCGTGTTTAAACAGATGCTGGGAAGAACCAGGGTTTCTGGCAGGGAGCCATGAAATTCCAAAGGTCACGCATGATAGCAGAGCCAGGAAGCTGAAAGCAAAGACTCATCACCATGCTAGGAATCACCCAGGAGGAATTAGAATCACACTTCTCTTCCAAAGGGATTGAAAATTGAGAACAAAATAAAATGAGGAGGAGGAAGTAGGCAGAGTTAGGGAAAGAACGCCGCTGGTGTCCCAGGCCAAGGGGAGCCAACTAATTGAAGAATGAGCTCCTGGGCTCAGATACTGTCTTTGCCTGAGTTTGCCTGCCCTGAGTGGCATGAGCTTGGGGCCACAGAGGACACCAGGGTACTATGGAGACACAGACCAGGGTTGGAAAGGCATGTTCACTGGCGATTCCCCTGGGCAGCCCATGTGTGCCCTCCTCCTGAACCTGATCTTGGGAAGGGGACTCCACCAGCCCTGCTAATTGAGTCCATCTCAGAAGAGGGAGGTGGAGGCAATGGTTAGGTGGAGGACTGCACAGCAGCCAGGGCCACCCAACTTGGTGTCCCAGGTCTTCCGGCAACAGGCATCTGCACTAACAAGCAGAGAAGAAAACGACAAGGCCCACCTGGGCGTGTCTGCCCTTTAGCTTATCTTTCCACTTCTGGTAGAGCGTTGTATGTTTCAAGTGAATCTTGATTCAATTTAAAGAATATAAACAGCACGGTCCACTATTACCTTTCTCAAAAAATGCTAACGCAGTTCCCAAGGTGTGAGGAGGACCATGAACTCAGAAAAGCTGCTGTAGCGAACTACCAGCAGGCTCAGGCTTTCTTCCTCAGAGGAAACAGCCTTTAATTTAAGAATAATAGTGTTCAGGCTACTCCATGCAGAGCGCCGTAGCAGGCAAAAAAAAATGTAAGCTATTGACAATGTGTGCGAAATGGAAGTGTTTATTTACCTGCAGTGTAAACCCGCCCACCACTACAAAGGATGGGAGGCCACTGATTGCATTTTGTGTCTGTTAGTACTCAGTGCGCTTGGAGATTAAGTGCTGACAGACGTCACGCAGTCTGGGTTTTTCCAAACAAAATCCGAAAGCCTCTCTTCTTGGTCTGTACCTATGTACCCAATTAAGAACAGTGACAGGAAGAACTACTTGGCCAATTCTGTGGATCTGATAAGGCTCTCGCTTTCTTCCTTCAGGTCAAGAGAGGCCTGTACCCTGCCCCCCCTTCTGGATCCATGATCAGCTCTACTCTTCTCAGCCCAGAGGCTGTGACACCTTGCCTCTGGTTCCAGCCACAGCCGTAAAGGTGGGGCAGAGCAGAAGAATCTTAGTCTTCTGGAAGGGCTACAAGGTTTTTATTGTAATGCGACTGGAAGTGGGCCTTCCGGTCAAAATGATAGGCAGAGCTGAATGTAGGCTTGGAGAACATCTCACAATCTGCGTGGGCTGAGCCCCAGACAAAAAGGCTAAGGACCTACTCCCTCTGAGATTCTGATTCTATCAGTCTGGGACCAGTGCTGAAATCTGCATGTTTAAAACGCATCCCAGACCACACTTTCAGAAACACTGAAATAGAAACTATGACATCTTCACAATGCCTGAAACTCACCTTTACCCTTTGCAGAAGGCATTCCCCCTGCATAAGCTGCCCAAACCTACCACGGACCCACTGCTCAACCTGACATCACATGGACTTTGACTGCATCCTTAACACACAATCTGAAGCATCTCATAGACACAAAAGACATACCCACCATGCTCTTTCCAGGGTGTAGTACCCTCCACCTCCCTGTAGTGTCAGACCCTCTGTCTTTCCATTTATCAAAATCCTACCTGGGGCACCTGGGTGACTCAGTCAGTTGAGTGTTAGACTTTGGCTCAGGTCATGATCTCACTGGTTATGAGTTTGAGCCCCACATTGGGCTCACTGCTGTCAGCCTGTGAGCACTGAGCCCCCTTGGGATTCTCTGCACCCTCTCTCTGCCCTTCCCCTGCTTGTGCTTTCCCACCCACCCCTCTCCCCCCAAAATCCTACCAATCCTTCAGGGCTCAAAGTCTACCTCTTCCATGAAGCCTTCCTTTATCTTTTCACACTACACTAATCCTCTTTCCTTTAAACTTACAGAACTCCCATTTGCCCTCTATACTGAATTCACATGATGTTTGCCTTGTTGGGTTATTTGTTTGTTTGTGGTGGTCATTTGTGCACACTCTCCCTACTAGACTGAGATCCTAGATGGCAGAATGTCATCCATTCTACCTACTTTTTGGACATATGTGGCACAAAGGAGAATAACCCCCCTAGAAATTGGAGAGAAGATACATCAGGTTGCCTCTTCAGTGAATACTTGTTGGTTTTGCCTACATGGAACCCATCCCCCTTCTTCTGGTAACAACATCATTGTGATACACTCACTCTCCATCCATGCACAAAAACCAGATCTCAGGAGTAGCCATGTAACCAAGGTCTAGACAATCCATGAATTCTCTCCCCCTAAACACCCTGGTTCAGCAATGGGCATGTAACCCAAGCCAGGCTAGTTCAATTTAATTGCAGGAGTTTTTTAGTGAACTATTGAGAAAAAGAGAAGCTTTTTTCCAACTGGACTTGAAACTATAAGCATGTGAACCTGGAGCCATTAGAGGCCCACCACGTGGCAAGAGCCTACTTAAAGATGAAGCCAACATCCAGCAGAGCACATCCAAAGGACCGGGTTGATGACATTGTCTGATCCCTTGGATGCAGCTGTGCCAGAAACTTTGAAATTACATAAACCAAGAGGTTTTGAGTTGGGTTTTCATTTGCTTGTAATTAAAAGAACACTGCCTCATGAGTCCTCTGAAATTTCCATCTGTATAACCTACACGCTCAAAGCTATCTCCCTGTTAAAGCGTGATGGAAGAATTTGATTATACTCCAAACTTCAATAAAGAAGAAAACGGATATTTCTAGAGAGTTGGAACCACAATATCATGGTAATTTCATAAGTAGAAACATAATGAATTATACAGTGGCCTGAATTCTGGCCTATTGTGTGAACAGAAGAAAGATGGAGCATGGAACCCCCAAAGTCAGCAATTAGCAATGTCCATTTGGGCTCAGATAAGGAGAAAAAGTACCCTGGCTTAAGGACTCAGGTGCCTCTGGCAGGTCTATACCTGCTAACCACAGGCTCTTGTACAGAGTCCAATGTTCACAAGCAACTTTGTGATGATAACTTCCCCTTAAAATGGTGTCCGGGTAGAAAATATGTTATCCTATTAATATCAAAGCTGCCTGGTGGTTTGAGATCTCATTGTAAACAAATAATGTGGCTTTCTGGTTTATAACCAGGTTCCATAAGCTTGAGTAATTTGAGCTTTCCTTTTTTTTTTTTAAACTTTTATTTATTTTTGAGAGAGAGAGAGTGGGAGCACACACAAGCGAGGGAGGGGCAGAGAGAGTGAGACAGAGGATCAGAAGCTGACTCCACACTGGCAGAGAGCCTGATGAGGGGCTCGAACTTATGAACCCAACTGCAAGATCATGATCTGAGCTGAAGATGGATGCTTAACCGACTGAGCCACCCAGGCGGCCCTTGAGCTTTCCTTTTGTGGTATAAAGACAAAATTAAATGTTGGGCCTGGGAAACTGATGGTCAGATCCCAGATGATGTTGAGTTTATCCTGTGAGTTACCTTTGTGCACAGGTGTTCTAGCACCTGTGATTTATTTTAAAACGTGTGTTTGTTAGGTGAAGCCCAAACCCTGGAACTAATCAAGAAAGCACAGTGAAGGGGCAGCAGCTACATTCCATCAGAAAGTACCCTGCTCCAGAGTCAGTCTTTGATTTACTACACCTCAACCAATAACCAGTAGGTTTCCAATTAGTATACTCAGTGTCCAAAATAGGGCTTTATTGAGAAAATACTGATGATTAATATGCATGACTAATGTTAGAAATTGGCCTTCAGTGGTGAAATTAAAGGCA
>NW_026059457.1:0-61469 GCF_023721935.1 Panthera uncia
AGCAACGTTTGTCATTCAATTAGCTTCTCCCCAACCACCTCTCTCTCTGCTCAACACTGGCAATTATCCCTGCTGTATTTTAGATGTCATTCATAATTATGAGTACAACGCCACACTGCTAATCTGTTGCAAAACGAAGTCAGATCTCTTGCAAACCATGCAGAATGTAATGGAATCAATTAAAGGCCTGCTGGAAAGCAGAACGGCCAGCCACACCGCGGGTGAATGAGGAGTAGGCCGATTGGACCCAGTGTGGACGTGAGAGAAGAGAAAACCAGCAGAAGATAGCAGGATGCTTCACGTGAGAATGATTCAAAGGTCAAGGGGTTAAAAGAAGCTTTGGGGTAAAACAGTTAAGGTTTGGTGTATTTTTGCAAAGAGGAGGCTTTTTAAGAGAGGGCTGAAAAGTCAATCGCAAAACAAAGGATATTCCATCGAGCTGTTATGCAATCTTGTGCACACAATTGAGCTAAAAGTCAACAGTTCTTTTGCTGTTTATTCTATGACTTATTGCATGGTTGCAATTCTAACCTAAGTCTCTTAACTGAAAGGTGAAAATAAACTTAGGTCCATCACTTCCAGATGCATTTTAAAGGTAAGGTTGCAAATCAAATGTTTTTACTGTCAAATTTTACCCACCCGCCCCCCACCAGTGGATTGACTTACTTTGTGTCCTTTCTCTATTACCCATTGTCCACAGGTAACCAAGACCTCCTGAGGGGTCCAGTCCTGTATCACTGCCACCTCTCTAAATTAGGCCCCCTTGGGGCTTCCGGGTGGCTCCGTCGGTCAAGCCTCGGACTTCGGCTCAGGTCATAATCTCGCGGTTTGTGAGTTTGAGCCTCGCCTCGGGCTCTATGCTGACAGCTCAGAGCCTGGAGCCTGCTTCGGATTCTGTCTCCCTCTCTCTCTGCCCTTCCCCTGTTCTCTGTGTCTTAAAATAAATAAGTAAACTTTTTTTTTTAATACTATAAGGTCTATGCCACCGTTCTCATCTTTGACGAGGAGGCTGAGGTACAGAGAGATTAGAGAACTTGTTCGAATGTGCATGTGAACTTCACGTCCTGAGGAAAAGAGTGCTGCTTCTCCTCAAGGAAGGTAAGCTGTTTCCAGGGCTGTCCCCGAGCCCAGACTCACCTGGCCGTGTTCAGGTTCCGATAGAGCTGCCCGAGGGACTCCAACAGCCTCCCCTCCATCTCTCGGTCCCTGAGTTGCTGAGCTAGGGCCAGCCAGTGCTCATGGTAGGTGATGCATGCCTCGGGGTTTGGGGATACAGAGCTGTAGAAATGGCAGAGGGATTTGGTGACCTGAAGCTGACCTGAACATAAAGCAGGGACATGAATGAGATCACTTGAGATAGGACGAGGGCAAAACGTGATCGAACACTTTTCTCTGAAGCGTGCAACAGTGTGGGACATACTCACTCTTTAGGTGCCGATGCCTTAAGCCCAACAGCAATGCCATTTCATAACAAAGGCGGCCGCTGGCCAGCTGATGTCCAGATACCAGGACTTGGGCCAACCAGAGAAGCACCTGTACTAATTCCATGTCTGTCTCCACGCTGGTCTGGAGTTCAGAATAGAGTCGGACGGCCCGCAGGAGATAGTCCTTGGCTGGTTGCCGAGCCCAGGACTTAAGAGTTAGGTGGCCAAGATTGGCCAAAGTCACCGCCTGGTTACGCACGTTCCCCATTTCCTGAGCTCTGTTCAAAGCCCGGAGATAGTTCTTGGCTGCCCTGTTCACCCGGCCTTCACCTTGAAGTGCAAGGCCCAGGAGGTTATGGACCACCCCCTTTTGGGTGATGCTCTCCATCTCCTTCTGAGAGTATAGCAGCGGCTCAAGAATGTCCAACGCCTTCTTTGCCTGGCTGGCTACGAGATAAGCCCACGCCAGGCACAGGGAAGACTCGAAGGCCTCCTGCTCACCCAGCAGCTGCCCTAGCACCAAGGCCTGGCTCAGGTAGTGGATGGCGCCATCAGGAGACCTGTGTTGGAGGTACACTTTGGACAGGATGAGACACAGGGCCCTCTGGGTGCTGCGACTGGCCTGCTCTTCACAGGCAACCAGCGCCTGCCTGAGCGCTGGGCAGGCCAGGGCAGAAACTTCACCCCAGCTTAAAGAGGGAACTCCAAGGAGCTTGGCGGTGTTCTGGAGAACCAGGTAGACCTGCCAAATTGGAAGGGACATCCCTTGGGCACTCTGGGTACCACGTTGCTGGACAGAGGCCACCGCAAGGTGTGGAAGATATTTCTTATCGTACAGAAAACTCAAGACGGTGGCCACGGCATCCAGGTCAGGAGGGTGTCCAGAGAGGAGTTGCAGACGCTCGGCAAAGGGCAGGACCTCCTCATGCCGGCCTAGGTCCAGGAGCAATCGGATGGCCAGGAAGCAGGCCCTGGCCTCCAGAACACAGCTGCCAGCCACAATCCCCTGGCGTAGCACATAGGCCACAACGTCAAGCTCATTCTTGGTGCTGGACTCACGGTCAGGCAGGCAGGCCAACAGGGCACCTGCCTTTTCCAGCAGGGCTGAGCCTTTATGCCTCAGCCTCTGCCTCAGGTAGATGGCAGCCAGATTGATGTACAGAGCAGCCACCAAGGATAGGTCCTCAAATGCCCCATCGAGGATGTACATAGCCTCCTCAAAGTACACCCTGGCCTGAGAGAGTTTGACCCTCCTGACGCTCAGCCGGCCCAGGAGGAAGCAGAGCCGGGCATGGGCCCAGGTCATGTGGTTCCTCTTGGCCCACTTCCTTGAGGCCTCCAGGTAGGCCACAAGTTCGTCCTCCTCAGAGAAGCTGTAAAAGGAAGACGTGAGGAAAGAGAAGGAGGAGTCGTAGAGGCTCCTAAAGTGGTCAGCGTAGCCCTCGTGATCCAGAAACGCCAGCATGGGGGCGAAATTCTCAGCCTCCTCCTCTTCCTGACCAGTGTTTAGGTCCACGAGCAGTTCTGGGTCATCGAGGTCATCGGGCTCTGGCAAGTGATAGCTGTCTGAGGCTGCTGAGAGGAGCTCCTCCTCCAGGCTGGAGTCCTCGGAACTGCTGGACTGTCTGGAGCCCACGGCCTGATGCTCCTCCCAGGCTCTACCAGTCCTGGCCTCCTTGAAGCCTTCAGGCTGGGACGCTGTAAGGGACAGGCAGAGTTGGGCAACCCTAAGCACCTGCCACTGTGGGGGCCAGCTCCTGGCAAGAGGGCAGGAGGCTGTTCTGAAGGACCGGAGGTCAGGTTCGGCATGATCTCTACTCACCACTTAGATCGTTTGGAAGATTCTGGATGGATTCAAACCCACCTGGATAGAGAGGAAAGACAGACCTGGTGTTAGGTCAGAATAGGCCACCATGCCTAGGCCTGCAGGTATATACCCCCGACCCGTGGTCCCCTCAGGGCCCTTTGTGTTTAAATTTCTCTAAGAAACTGGGCAGAATCTTCTCCTTTATCATCAGCTTAAGAGCTGTAGGGACCTGGAGAGCATCTTGTTTAAGCCACTCACTTCACGGTTGGGCACTGAGGTAGAAATAAGACCCAGAGCCAGAAAAGAAAAGTGGAGAAGCTAGAAACACGAGCTCTCTTCTAGGAGGTGTGGGAATGGGGAGGATGACAAAATCTAAAGGCCCAAATCTCCCAGGCAGATGACAACAGAGCCATGATCAAAACTCCCAAGCATGGCGCACTTTGTGGCATGTGGCATCATGCCACGTGGACACCCTTCCTTCTTCCTTCCTCCATTCGTTCATCGTTCATCTTCTCAACAGTCATTGATCCAGTATGTACGATGGGACGCGGGACTAGGTGACCAAGGGTGACTAATGAAGCAACTAGAGTGAAGAGGCCACTGAGCGTCCTGGTTTTGGTCCTCACGTAACCTCATGGGATGAGGTAGAAGGAACAGTCTTGAGCACAGCATTTAGATATTTTGAGTCTGAGGTACTCGCAGGGGCTCTAGGCTGAGAATGAAGTAGATCTGTAGCCAAAGAAAAAAGTTGAGACTTGCAAATACAGATTGAGGACCCACAGCCCCTCCCAAGGAATGGGCCCAGGCCCTAGGAGAAGTGTTTGGACAAGAAAGCAAAGCAGCTGGTGGAGGGGAGTTTGTGAATGAGCCAGAGAAACACCAGCATCTCCCGGCAGGTGGGAGGCAGTGAAGGAGATTGGAAAGGCACAATCCGAGAGAAAAGAGACACAGAGACCAAGGTGCCTGTGGGACCATCGCCTGACATCACAAAAGTGGAAGAAGGCTGGTCGAGAACCAAGAAGGCACCTTGAGTTTGGCAGCAAAGAACTTAACTCTCTTAGCAAAAGCAGTCATGGTACAACTGTGGAAACGAAGACCAGGTTCGTCTCCATGGGACAGGGGCTTCTGGAAATAAGATTCTAACTCTTCCTGGCAGAGAAACAACAGCTGCCTGTGCCCTCACTCTGCGCTCTCCAATGAACTTTGAGGACAGCAGGCCCTTCACCAAGTCAAGCCTCTGCCTACCACTCTCTGTGAGAGTCGTTGTCCATACTTGAGATCTGTAAGCTCTGAAGGGTAGAAGGCCCCATGGCCAAATGTGGGAGAGATAGGGAACCGGGCTCTGGAGAGCTACCGTTGTGCCCTGGCCCTCCCTGACGTTGAGAGCACATGAGAGTCTCACTGCAGCCATATCTCTCCAGGCCAGGGCCACCAAGAACACAAATGGTGCGTGAGTTGCAAAAAGATGCTCCCTCTGGGAGGAAGAAGTACCCACAGGCACTCCTTCCTGGGGCACAGGACTTGAGGAAGCTGGAATTTACCAACAGGATGCCCCTCTGCTGGTTGCCTTGGTGACAGTGGAAACCTTTATAACCACTAGGCTCTGCCCTGCATCCAACAGAGAGGCACTCTCGCTCTTTAGATAGGAAGCAATCGGCTACCTGGGACCTGCTCCTAGATCTCTCCCAATCATTGGATCAACGGTTGGTAGATCCCTTAGATCCAAGTCTGTGGCCTGCCCCTGCTGAAGGCAGACCCGAAGTAGTCCTGGATTGTCGGACCTCAGCAACCCCTGCCAGACAACGTCCACAGCTTCAGCTTCCTGGTCCAGCCTGGTAAGGGATGTGATCTGTTTGTGGCAAGAAAGTTCTGCCAGGGCTGATGCAGATGCCTGGGCTAGGTGCTCCTCACAAGTGCTCCTTGTGCATGGTGAAAGATTCTAATGCCCACCTCTGCTCCAGGGAGCGGGCCTGTGTGTTCCCTCGGCAGATTCTCTGTCCTGGGCCCATGAACTGTGCCCCATCTGACCTGACCACACAGGGGTGGACACAATATCACCAGCACTGAAGAGATGGGAGAACCACTCAAACCACTCAAACCACTGTCGTCCTTCCTGACACAGAGCAGCGGGCCTTTCCAAAATAAGGAAAAGGAGTGGCAGTCGTTCGCTCAATCAGTCATGCAGAAACTGATGAAAACTGCCAGCACTGAGGTCCCCCCCCCACCCAAAGCCAACACACCCCAACAGACGAATGTCATTCTGTGTTGGGGCCAGTGTGGTAGAGGAGGGAGGGTCCTGACTAGAAAGTGGGGAAAGGCGGTTCTTGGCCTGGCTCAGGCACAAATTCACCAGGAACTCAATTTCCAATCTATAAAATGAGAGGAGAAATCACCTCTTAGAACCTGTAACCTTCTACAGTCCTGCCTTTATCATTGGGGACCTAGACCCCCTTCAGCCCTAGGGGGAGAGACCTCAGTCTCAACTCAGGCAGTTTTCTTCTCCAAGATTAGAAGGGAAGGCTCAATCTGGTTGACCTCGCATGCTATCGCTGAGCTGAGCTTTCAAAGGGGTCTGAGGAGCAAATACTCACTAAGCCGGTAGACAGACGCTATGTCAGTATGAGCAAGGGTGTGGAGGAAGCTGGCACACTCAGCTTTCCTGTCACTTCCCAGGACCCACAGAGAGCATCTTTCCTCATCGCTGAAAAAGGCGGAGCTCTTGTTCCTGCATTGAAGAGAAAAGACATGGATGTTGATCGGTGCCAGGCCCCAGATGCAACCGTTCTCTCTCCAGCCCAGGATATAGCGAAGGCCACAGAGAAACCGCCAACTCGCTTGCCATAGCTGAAATCAGACTCCTCAGCTCATTGTTGCATAAGGTATTTGCCTCTCCTGCCAAGGAAGAAAAGCTATCAGCACCGCACTCATGAAGAGATGAGCTATGCTGCTGCTGAACAGGTCGAAGTGGAGATGAAAACACCCCTCCTGTTGAAACTCCATCTCTCAAGAAAAACAAAGGCCCTTCTCTCGACCCCTCCCCTTTCTTGGAGACCACCCAGTGCCCATTTTTAATGGAAAGAGGAATTTGTTGCCCCCAAAGGGAAGGGTTGAAAAGGGACCGTTAAGAGATATTTCTTTGTCAGGGACGGGTGGCACAATCTAGAGGAGCGATGAAGAAAGTTTGACTATGGTCAGAAGGGACTTTTCACAACTGCTGTCATCTCATTTCACGACACAGAACAAAAGCACTATGTGGCATTCAGAGAGTGGATGGGAAGTGGGGAGAAGGAAGGTCAAGGGCGGCAAGAAGTGACTGCAGATAACAGAGATCCTTATACTTGCTGTGCTGTATAAACTCGTTGTTAAAACCAATTTGCTTACTAGAAATTCGCCATCGAATCAAAGAATGTGGAAGCTAGAAGTGCTTTGGGAAGAATTCAATCCAGAATCTACCTGAACAATTTTTAAGATCTCTTTCAGGTCTAAATCAGGCTGGGTTTTTTTAAACCTCAGAATCCATTTTTTTAAACAAAAATAACTTGGAAGGCCCGAGAGTTAATAACGGCTACTAGTTGGGGGGCGGGGAGCTTATCGTGAATCAGACCGTCTGAGCTCATATAGTCTACACAATTGCCCTCTGAGGCAGGAGCTATTCTTATCACTTTTTGCAAAGGATGAAACTGACACACAGAAAAATAAAGTCGGTGGTTAGGAAGTGGTACAGCAGGATGTAAAAAAAGCTTCTCTAGTTCAAGCTGAATTGAGGGAGGGGCAGGGATGAGAGTGCTGTGGTCTGCCACCTACATTTGTCCCCACAACTCAGGTCAACCCGGTGATGAGAAGGCCAGGAGCTAATGTGAACGGCTCAAGGTGGCACCACCAGTTCGTGGCAGAACGGGCACGAAAGCTCTGTCCCGACACCGGGCCCAGGACTCTTTCCATGACACTTACTGACTCTGCACCTCTCTGGCCTGACTTCCAGATTCTCCCAGACCATGAGAGCAGCCATCCTCAAAAGAGCACCTAGCTGAAATCTACAACTAAACTTAGCTGAGGTTAAAAAAAAAAAAAAAATTATAGGATTTCAAATCTCTGTAGAACCCTTACATTTTACACAGGATTTCCTGAACTCGCTATTTCATTTAGCAACATGCTCAGAATGACACAGCTAGAAAGCGGTCAAGCTGAGACAGAAACTGTGATCTTCTGCCTGTGTGCCTGTTGCCTCATAGCTGATCTGCTAATGGCCTGAGTCCCAGCTATTTAGAAAGAGTCCAAGATGCCTCACAAATTACATTAGGGTTTCCCTGGCATGGAAATTGGGTTAGAATGGTAGGACTTCTAGAAATAGGGCAGGCTGAGCTGCTCCACAGGGGGCTACTCTCACCCTCATACACAGACAAATCCTAGATAAAACGTGACGTGGATGAATATTCTCATACATTCTTTAACCTGAAAGGAAGCAAAGGAAATGCCTGGGAGCCAGAAACAAAAGGAGAAACCAAAGTCAAGTTGAGAAGCCAGAGCAGATGGCCCAGAGACCCCAGGGGTTCTCAGCTGGGATACTTGCCCTCAGAGTTGGGGCTCACCTTATAATGCCACACAGGGACAGGAGATGTGACTTTGGGTCTATGTGAAGCCGGGAAGCTGAATTGAGCTCCCTACATAGCTTTGAGCTCCCTTTGAGCCTGAAGTCTGGAAGAACTACAACTTCTGTAAAGAGGAGATGGGAAAACTTGCCTGCCAACAACACACTTTCCATCTGTGTGAGTCTCTGGAAAAAATCAAACACCTGGACTCACACCATTAGAAGGTGTGGGCTCTGAATTACACTGTACAATGGAGGTATCAGAGTCAGAGAGCTTAACATTGAAAAACCAGCTCTGGACCTTGAGTTTCCTTGAGTTCCTAAGTTTTCAAGGAAAACAAATGCCAAAACTGCTCTACTGGGATGTTTTCTTCAGTCCGGCTTCATGCAGAGACCATGTTTTAAAATGTTGGGAATTCATTCACGTAACCAAAAATACAAACGCGAGGAAAGGAGCCACGGACAAAGAGTGCCAGCAGGTGCACAAATAGGTAAATGAACACTACAAAAGCTAGAAATAGCAACACCCTAAAGAGTAATTTATAATAGGCATGGTTAACATGATGAAATAAAAGACTGAATAGAAGCTACAGAGAAAATATGAACCTGGTCAGTAGCAACAAGTATATGTGAAAAATAGCAAAATACAAATTCTAGACATGAAAATAAAGGCATGGACACTTAGGACGACATGAGTTGAGTTAAACGGCAGGTTTTGTCTCAGCAGAGGAGAGAATTAGTGAAACTGAAGACGGTTCTGAGGAAATCACCCAGAATGCACCTAGAAGAACAAAAAGATGAAAAATGGAAAAGAACCGATTAAGCGAGATTGAGGATAGAATGGCAAGTCCAACATACCTCTGATAGGAATATTCCGGAAGAGAGACTAAAAAGAATGAGAGAGAGGCAATATTCAAAGGGAGAATGACTGAGAATTTTCCAGAATTGAAGAAAGACATGAGTCTTCAAATTGAAGAAGTACACCACGTCCTAAGCAAAATAAATAAAAATAATAAAAATTTTAACATGACTTCCATTTCTTTAGGGTTATTGGTCTTTTCATGTTTCCCGTTTCTCCTAATCCTTCTTTCTGGGTTCAACGATCTATTACTTGACTGTTCGATTTACAGGATGAAAGTTAAACAGAAAAGATAAGGGCATAAATTAATGAAATAAAAACAAATAAAGTAGAAGAAAATAATAAAGGTAAATGTGAAATTAGTGAAATAGAAAACAAACAATAGACGGTCAACATCAGAAAAATTGTTTCTGAGGATTAATAAAATGGACAAAACCCTGGCAAAACAGATTTGAAATTTTATATTAATAGTTATTTTCCCCTCCACTTTGAAGGCTATTCCATACTCAGCTAAATTATCATTCACAAGTATTTTTTAAGTATATTTAAGACAAACAAGGACTGAAGACTGAGAGTAGTTACAACTCACAGATCTCCAATGAAATAACTACTAAAAGATACATGATGTGAACAAGGGAGTGGACACCTTGCGATAAATATGTAACAGAAAAATCACATCTAAGTATATCATAGTACAAAACATTAGTAAGAATAACCTTTAAAAAATGAGGAAAAAAGGTGCCTACCTGCCAAGAAATGGCTGTGAGATTAACAGCAAATTTATCATCAGCAAAAATAGATGCCACAAGAAATGGAATTATAGGGACACCCGGGTGGCTCAGTCAGTTAAGTGTCTGACTTCGGCTCAGGTCATGATCTCACGGTTCGTGTTTGAGCCCCAAGTTGGGCTCTATGCTGACAGCTCAGAGCCTGGAAACTGCTTCAGATTCTGTGTCTCCCTCTCTCTCTGCCTCTCCCCCACTCATACTCTGTCTCTCTCACAAAAATAAAATATTTTTTAAAAATTCTTTAATAAAAAAAAGGCAGAGATAAACAATATGAAGTATAAAAAAGGGGATGTAAGAAACAGAATTTTTCAAACTTCTAATACTATGAAATACTGGCTTTACTCTTATATTCTTTTATCTGATATTGAGTGCATTAATTTTTCAGTTTTGCTTATTTTTTAATTTACACATTTCAATGTATACACTTCCTTTAAGTAACACTTTGGTGAAATGAACTATATCTACTATAATGTGAATATCCTAAATTTACCCTATCAACTGAAAAAAAGGCCAGTTACAGAAAAAAAAAAAATTTATATACATTTTTAAGTACACAAAACTCTAGTATGTTGTTGTTGTTGTTGTTTTTGCAAGTGAACATCTATTCCTAAAATGTATCAGAATAAGGACTGGGAGGATACATATCAAATTCAAATAGAGTCTGCCCCTGGGGTAAGAATCAGGACCAGAAGGCAAAAGTCAGAAGGAGTAAAAAGGGTCTTCAGTTATATCTAAAGACATTTTTCCCTCAACACACACACACACACACACACACACACACACACACCAAATACTCTTTAAAAACACAAAATCAAAAGAAAAGAATGGTCTGGCATTCTGTCACCATCAGAAGCTTTTAAATCTCTAAAGGCACTCTGGCCAAAACAAATACCATGTCTATTTAGACAGAATGCCTGCCCCCACGTTTTAAGAACTGGTTTTCCAGCTGCTGTTGCTGTGAAACTAGGTAGCTGATAGTGAAATATGTGCTGTTAAAAAAAGGAAACCCTCAACTTTGCCTCCTTGGAAAAACAGGATCCCTTTCCCATGTGTCAGAGGCACAGACCAAACCTGTCTCACAAAACAGCTTCTGTGAAATTTCACTCTTAATTGTCCCAATCTGGTTAAATAAATACAGATGGATGGATGCATGGATGGATGATGGATGGATGGGAGGGAGGGAGGATGGATGGATGGATGGATGGATGGATGGTTGGATGGATGAGTGGATGAATGAATGAATGAATGAATGGATGAATTAATGAATGAATGAATGTACTCTTTAGGGAGTAATATACTAGCACAGGGAGGGAGACCATGGGAAGAGGAAGGACACCAGCAAATGCTAGACCTTCTTCAGAAACCTGATACCACATGAGTACAGACTAAGAGTGACACCCAGTGGCCAGACCACCTGCATAACACACAGGATAATTCCCAGGACCTCCACACCCTGACTGTTGCTTGTGACCAGGTGGTTTATGGACTTTGACTCTCATTGCTGTGATTTGGGGAGGTCTGTAATCTAGGGAGTGCTTTGGGGGAAGAGGGGGTGTGATAAGCCACTCCCCCTGCCCCGCTCCTTCTTCCCTCTCTCCCTGTCTCCTGGCTCACTTTCCCCTTCCCTACCCAATATGTAGTCTCTAGTGATGGGGTCCCACAGGTGACGAGGTAGAGAGGCCATCAGAAGACACTAGAAACAAGGAGAATTTCTCATGCCACCACTTCAATACAGGGGGTTATGTTCTTCACAGTGAGAGTGGGCCCAACGAAGTCAGCTAAAATGTGGTAATCAAATTAATTTAGAGGTACAAGTACCATTTGGGGCAAGGTACGAGGTACAGAAGTCCCATAATGTATGACATCTGACACATTGCCCCCGACATCTTATTCAAACTGCTTCTCAAAGATTACCCATGGCAGTAACAGCACTAGTAAGAGTCAATGCGTATTGGTCATATACACACACACACTGTGCCACGCACCATTCCAAGTGCTTTACATGTACAGTATTAGCTCATGTTACCTCCTGACAACCCTATGGGCAAGTACTAACATTGTATGCATTTTACAGTTGAGATACCTGAGGCATAGAGACACCAATGGACATATCCAAGGTCCTGAAGCTGGGAAGCTAGCGGAGGCACACAATGTGCTCACATATCCATAAATGCCTCTCAGGCAGTCTGGCTCTGGAATTCTGATCACCGAGCTATGCTGCCTCCCGATGACCAGTGACCTCCCCATGGTCACAGACCTCTCAGTGACCAGTGACCTCTCAACGGCCAATCCCAAAGGCCTTTCAGCAGGCCTGCTTTACCGCTTTGCAGCCTGCAACAGTGTTCATGATCTCCCCACCTCCCTTCCTCCCTCCGCCTCATCTTGCCCCTTTGTTCCTTCGTCTCCTTTGCTACATTTCTTCTTCCTCTGCGCTGTAAATTGTTCTTCCCCACCAAATCTCAGTGCTCTTTATTCTTTCTCCCTCTTACCAGGACCTCAGCTGCAGAACTGTGTTGCTGAAAAAAGAACGCTAGCTTTAACATCAGGATTCTGGGGTCCCAGACGCGGAACCTTGGGTTCAGCCCTTTCACTCCTAGGGTCCGCACTAGCCCCCGCGGTAAATGAGGGGGTGGCTTGAGCAGTGTTCTCATTGTGGCTGCATATTAGCCCCACCTGGGGAACTTCCATAACCATGGCTGCCCAGGGCCCACCTGCACCAATGAGATAGAATCTCTGGGGGCAGAACACAAGCATCCATATTTATAAAGCTCTTGGAATCTCTAAATTCCTGTTGACTGGTCCACAGCAGTGACCTCTGCTCTCCGTTCCTTCCACCCCTTCCTAAGTGCCAGCCTCAGCATTCTCACTGGTCTCCTGCCTCGAGCTTCTCCCCTGCCCATGCACACCTCGCTCAAAGCCATGGTTAGAGAAGTTCCAGGCACATCATTTGTCACCCTTTCTCAGAGACACTCGCTGGCTCCCCGTTCTCTGCCAGATAAAGGACACAGGCCCCTGCACAGGCATTCTCCGTCTGCCACCTCATGGCCACGTCATGCCCCGCCAAGTCTTTGCCACACCAGTGCTCTCCTGATGACCTGCTTCTCAATGAGCAGGAGCCATTCCTCAAGCATCCCCCTCACTTTTCCTACCTGTGTTCACGTTTCTCCATTTCCATCAGTTGAAATATCTTGCATCATACAAAGCTGGCTCAAATACTGCCTATTTCATGAGAGTTCTCCGAACACCCTTTTCCTCCTTATAAACTCCCATTCACTCCATAATCCTTTAGGGGCTCAGTGAGTCTCTTCCTTGATTAGACTCACTTGGATTCCCACATTTCTGTGTAGGGAAAACGACCTTCTGTCTCTTCTCCCTATAAAGGTCAGGGCTTAGAAGGAGATTTTGCCCTTCTTCCACTCTCTTCAGTGGCTCTTTCACACAAAGGAAGGGATTCCAGTCCGAGTGTTCAGGGCCTTCAATAATCCTTGAGCCACGTTTTCCCTGTGTCTCAATGTGGCAGCCAACTCTGTTCCTTCTGGTACTTTCTGGGCCCAGGCTTCCTACTGTTTCTTATCCTCATGCAGGAAGGCCAACCCAGGGAGACTGGTCAATATTCCTGCTGCTCATTGGTCACACGATCTGCTTCTCAGAACCAGCCCTCTAGACTCCAGGCAGAAATGAGTGGAAGATATACTCTACCATCGTGGCCAACACTGTTGCCACACAATTAGCTTTCAGCAGGTAAACCTCCATGGGAGGATCTCTCCTTTCCCTGAGCTGTAATCTATAGGTCCCTGTGCAAGCCCTTCCCTAATGGGGCCCCTTGATTGGATGGGTAAGTGGCAGAATACAAGAGCCAACACCACACATGCAGGGATGACAGCAGGCCCTTCACCTTGGGGCCGTGCTTCTCTCCTTACAGGAAGGCTTTCATGACCATCTGCTGAACGGAACTGACCTGACTCATTCTTGATCACTCATCCTCCCCTTCCCATCAGCCCTGGGGACAGCCTTGGTGGTCAGAATGCACTCTTCCGGCTCTGTCTTGCCAGGCAACCCTGGAGCTCATCTCAATCCCGTTCAGGATGGGGTGGGGCCACTGGGAAGGCGCCCGCTCCAGGATCCCAGAGGGCCTCTCTGCCATACTCACACTGGGGAGTAAGACTCAGGATCTATGTTCCTGGTGGGGACAAAGCCCACTTCTCCTGAGCGTGTCGACTTTCCAATGAACCACTGAAGCCCAGGGATGACAAAGCCGATGATCTCGATGCTTTCTCCCTGGTGAAAATTCAGCTCATCCTTTTCTTCCCTCTCATATTCTTTCCAGGCCTTACATTTTCCTCTGCCTGTGGGGAGATAACATCCATGTCAACTAAGTAAGGCAGAAACTGCTTCCAGCATACTATGAAATGAAGGGTCCCCAGAATTTAGAATTTCAAGGACCAGTAAAATCGTCTCCCCACCACACCCCCCTCCCCACCAAAAAAAAAAAAAAGAAAGAAAGAAAGAAATTGGCAGGAATGACACAGGGTAACTGGCTTTTAACTTTGCCAAACTAGGACATTCAAAGAAAGGAACTACCATCCACTGTCACCTTCACTTTACAAAAGAAATGACGTATTAACAAATGCAGGAGAGATCATCTCAGAATACTGGATATACGCTAAAACTGAATAAAGTTCACTCATGGCAAGCTGAAAAGCTTCCTATATCGTCCTACTATGTCTGATTTGCCATTATCACATAAATACTTTGTCATGCTTAGCACAAATTGACAGACCAGTGTGAAAAACATTGTGGGATCTCTCCATTTCCTTCCAACTCCTTTGGCCACTATGAGCCTCGGTTTCCCCAACTGTACAATGAGAATAATAAGAATGCTTGTCTCGGGGCGCCTGGGTGGCGCAGTCGGTTAAGCGTCCGACTTCAGCCAGGTCACGATCTCACGGTCCGTGAGTTCGAGCCCCGCGTCAGGCTCTGGGCTGATGGCTCGGAGCCTGGAGCCTGTTTCCGATTCTGTGTCTCCCTCTCTCTCTGCCCCTCCCCCGTTCATGCTCTGTCTCTCTCTGTCCCAAAAATAAATAAAAAATGTTGAAAAAAAAAAAAAAAAAAGAATGCTTGTCTCATAAATATTAGGAAAAGCCAAAGCGATTACATGCCCCAATGCCTGGTACCTAATCAACCCTCCATAAATGTTAGCCTCGTGTCACCGGTGAACAGAAAACTGCTCAGGACCCAGAGGGATTTGGAAGACTTCCCTTCTGACGATGGTCATTACTCAGCTTGATGAGTTTCCCAGCTAAGATCTAGTAATGACATATTTATAAGCTCCGTACCGTCCAGTTTACAAAGTACTAATTAAGCCCATTTTCTCAGATCCTCCCCAGAGTCCCAAGGGGATCAGAATCCCCTTTTTATAGGTTAAAAGGTGGAAGCACAGAGAAGGTATGTGATTTGTCCAAGGAACTCAGTCTCTCAACTTCTGGTTAACACTTCTTTCCGCTAATCCTGCTTTGCTTGGAACGATGGTTTTTATGTGTCTTAGTTTCGGTATTTGCGTTAGGTGTTCTGCTGAAGCTACTGGCTTTTTTTTTTTTTTTTTTTTTTTTTTTTTTTCCCCTGACATTTTTTATCAAGTTATTATCGGCTGTGTGTTCAAGGTCAGAAATTCCCACCACTTCGTGGGTTGATGGGATCTGTAGTGCGTTAAACACCTGCAGCGCGAAAAAACCATACTAAGAGATTTTCAGATGTCCTTTGGTGGATTTCTCATGATATTCGAAGTCAGTTTTATGGTAACATTATACTCATTAGGAACATATGGCACAGTAATCTTGTGAACCGACGGAGATCACGCTGGTCTTAAGGTGTGGAGTGAGAATCTGAACCCAGAGCAGACGTCACAGCCCTGTATTCATAACTCCAGGGAATGCTTTTACTGCCTCAGATAGCTGAAAATCTTATTTATGGTCAACTGATTGATTAGATCTAATATCTGGGTTCCATAATTCCCTGCATTTCTTTTTATAAAGTGCTATTTGGGAAAAAAAAAAAAAATAAAGTGTCATTGGAGCCCAGAGCGTATAAAATTGCACTTGGGCTAAGTTGGTTGGGAGTGGGGAGGGGCTCTAAGGGTGAAGATGAACGGAATTATATTTCAGACACTTAGAAAACATTACAGTTCATTTCCAGTAGATACACATATACTTATAGCCACATGTGTGTATGTGTATTTATGTGTACTCACATCCTTACACATGCGTACAGAGATTACCTAGAATATACGCATATATACATAATACATAATGTTGCATATATATGTAAATATATATAGACTTCATTTCTCTATTCAACAAATATTTACTGAGTATATCCATTGTGTGCCAGGCATTCTGACTCTTCCTACATTCAAGACCCATTTCACCTAACTTTAAGGGAAACTGGAAAAACGTTTTGACCAGAGATTGAGAACAGGCAGCCTGCGGCCCACATGCGGCCCACACAAGGCTGCTTATTCACCCATATGTCTTTAAATCCCTATGGTCCCTACCACTCCCCTACCTCTCCTATTCAGGCCCTCTCTGCCCCTGGGAGCATTTGTATCAATAGCCCTGGGTTGAGACTTCTCATTTCACAGGCAAGGAAACCCAGGTTATAGAGAGCAACCACTTTCTCCAAGTCCAGGGAGCAGCAGAGGTTAAACAGGAATTCCCATCAATGGACTCCAAACTTGCAGATAAAGTTAGGAGGCAGGGCGATATGATCTCCCCGACAATACCGTCTTCAACTCAGCCATACCTATCTGATAGGAGCCTGTCCAATCCCTCTTCCTGGAAAAGCCACAGCTTCCTGGGTAGTTCTTTAGGAACCATCTGCCAATGGAAACGCGGGGTTTGCAAACACGGATTTCAAAAAACTGACAACAGCGAGCAGAATAGGCCGTTAAAATAACAATGAGGGTGATAATGGGTAAGTATCATGGTTATTATTCCTATTATAATGATGACTGACATTTATTGGGCATTTAGGCACTGTGAAAAGGAGAGGAATTCAGCAGGCCTGGGATGATTTTTTTGGCTCTGCGATTAGTTGGCCAGTGAAATAACTAACAAGGGATCCCTTTCCATTATCACTGTCAAATTCTCTGCCAGAGCCAACCACACGGTCCACAGCCTGGAATCGTGCATATTGTCACTCGGTATGTGACAATCTCCCGGTAGGGATTTTCAAACTTTAGTATGGAACACATCCTCTTACGTTCAAAGGGAGCTTATATAAAATGCAAATTCCTGAATCTAATCCTAATAGAGTCTGAAGATGGCCAGGGGGGCACTGAATTTATAGTAAATCCCCAGATGATTCTGATACAAATGGTCCCCAGCCCCCACATTGAGAAACATTGCATTTGGAGATCAGGCAGTAGGTTTCCTCTTAGGTACAATGTCCATCTGAAATTTTGAGTTGTCTCCAGTTTCATCAAGTTGTGCAAATTTTGACCATTAAAAAAAAAATGACAAAAGACAAAAAACCATCCAGGTTTTCTTCCCTCCCTGGCACCATAGATGCCCATATGTGCAAAAATGTCTCCTCTGTTCCGTGCAGACCTCAGTTCTGCTCTGGGACCCACTCCCAAGATGCAGGTGGCTACTCACTGGTGGAAAGGGAGCGGCAGAGGTTCCAGGGCTGACACGGGCACCAGGCCCCGATGACCAGTCACCAGGGACACGCCCTCCCACTCGGATCCACCTTCAACTATTTTCACGGAGATTAACTCCTTCTTCCAAAGTGTCAGATACTCCCCTTCCTTCTCAGGCGGCTGAGCCACAGAGCACACGGCTCTGCAGAAGAAGTGGCCTGTAGATAATGAGAAAAGCCCCTCCAAGGAGTAGAAGGAAGTGAAAAGGGATTATCACACAACGTAACATTTCTAACAGAAGCCGAAATACTTTTCTTCCTGGGAGTCAAGGACACAGCCAAGGGAGAGGCATCCCAGAGAGACTTTGGGATCCCAGAAGAACTGTACCAGGGGGGGAAAAAAAGCCACTGAGAGGGAAGGCACTTAAATTAGACACCACAAGCTCTGAGTAATTTGTGAGAATAAGGTTTAATTGGGACTTTGCCTTGAAAAAAAAAATGAAACAAAAATTAATGAAAACACATTTAACGGAATTTCAGTTACAATTGCAAGCTTCTGCTTAACCTGAGGACCAGAAAAGAATAAGTTGATTTGGGCGAATATAATTTCTGCAACTAGATTTTACAGTAGCACAGTATGACATTCTTTCCTTCCATTGTGATTTGTGCAATGCAATCATAAACAGCATCATTTTGCAAAAGATTCTATGCAAATCTGGCTTTTTCACTGTGTCTGTGACGTCATCAGTTGTTAACTGATTGGTTGTAGCCCTGCTCAGATTCCTCCTTGTTAACAGATCAGCCGGTGCTCCAAGAAGTTCCCTGACACCATTTTCCTCAATTTCATAAAATCTTGCGGGGTTTGTAAGATCTGCAATTTTATTTCACAATCCAATCATATATATTTTAAAAAGGGATTCTTACTCTCGGATGCACATTAGTATTGTCTGGGCAACTTTCAAAAAATACCAAAGCCTGGCTCCTATCTCTGGAGATTTAATTGGCCCTGGTGGAGCCCTGGCATGGGCGTCTTCTAAAAATTCCCCAAGTGGTTCTAACACCAGAAAATCAGTGAGACTGACAAATATAGCTGTTCGTGGGATGTCAGTGTCAAACCAAGAGATATGTTTGGAGTAATATAACAGGTGGGTTCTTTATGAATATTCTCACCTTTGAATGATTTTTGCCTCTCCGTGTATCCTAATTACTTCAGGGACGCTGATAATAAATATCCACATAAAAGCCCATTCCACCCCACTCCAAGCTCACCTTCCTGTATCAGAAGTCCCAGGTATATTGTTTCCAGGTGTTTCTCATCCACGGAAACTTGGATCTCTGTATCTTCCACCAATCTGCAGTTGAGCCAGTACTTATGGTCAAAGAGGAGATGTTCCAGACATGCAGATACATAGCCTAAGAAATCAAGCCAACAAGATTCCTGGACAACGTGATTTCTGCCATTAGCTGAGCCCAGGAAAGGTTGAGAAAGCTCCTTTTGGAAGTTCCTTCTTGGACTTCCATCCTCAACCTGACCCCATTTAACTGGCATTAGAAGAGCATAGAGAGGTAGCTAGAAAATTTCTAGAGTGAACTGATTCTTCTCAGCATCTGTTGGGAAATACAAGTCATTTTTAAAGGATATTTACCATTTCCAACACGTTTTGAATGTGCAATGAGCTGACCAAACCTAATTACCTTTTTCTAATACATCCATGGAGCAATCTCCAAGATCATAATTTGGACCCTGGGAGGTCCTGGTCACCCCCCACCCCTTCAAGTTTTCCTGACTTGAGTTTCAAATTTCTATGTCCCAGATGATGCAGTGGCTGATGGGCTGCCCATGACCCACAAATGAGTCAGGATTTTCTTTAACATCCCCTCTCTGACCCTCTCCATCAGTCATGCTCAG
The DNA here is from genome assembly GCF_023721935.1 of Panthera uncia. NCBI lineage: Eukaryota > Metazoa > Chordata > Mammalia > Carnivora > Felidae > Panthera > Panthera uncia. The sequence goes on from NW_026059457.1 coordinate 19,011, forward strand.
TATGGTCTCCCTTGTTAAAACCAGACTGGAAACTCTGCAAATTGCAACTATGGGTAATAATTCACACACGCCTATAAATGTGAATGACTTATGTTAAAATTTTGCTTCTCTTTGAGACTGCCTCTTTCTTAAGATGCAAAAACCTGTTTTTTTCCATTCTGACTCTCCATTATACCTGCTTAGGCCTCGTGTGTTTTCTATAATTGTGCATCTTGTACTTTAATTGCACATAAAGCACCTGGGGATCATATTAAAATACAGATGCTGGGCCAGTTGGTCTGGGATGGGTGCTGGGATTCCACTTTTCTAACAAGCTCTACATGAGGCCAATGTTGCTGGTCCATGGAGTACACCTTAAACTGGAGGTGGGTCTCTAAATGGTCACAGGAGATGCACAGTATGGAGAACAGAAAGTCGCCATGACTACAAGAGAAGCTATACCTTCTAGCCAAGAGTGATCTTGACCCCTCCCTCCCTCCACAAGGTCATTTCCTAGAAAACCCTGCAATCTGAGTCCCCTTTAGCAGATAACTTCCCATCCCTTTCTTTGACCCTTTTCCAAAAACATGGGCTACAGTATCCAGAGCTTTACTATTCTGAGCAGCTACTCTGATCTTACTGAAGACTGGTTTCCTTTTTTTTCAAAACCATCAATCTGTATCTCTCCCAGTCCTTTGAATTTAGTAGATCACTAAGAACTTCCTGCCAGTTGATTGATTATCTGAGAAAGTAGTCTCTTCCTGAAATCGAAGAAATGTGGCACATAGCATTTGAGGGTAGTAGTCAATATTTGCTTTAGATTTAGTTCCAGGTAGTTTGTGACATTTCAAAAGTTAACCACCCACGTTAGGGCTCTACCTCTTTCAGTTATCAGAGCTGGGCCAATTCCCCAATGTCAAGCCTTACATATTGGCTGAACTTTGATGTAGTTACATCCTCCAGCTGCTTGCTCCACATCATACCTAAGTTCAAGTAGGTGGAAAACTTCCAGATTTCCTCCATGGTCTTGAAGGTGATGAGGAACTGAGCCTTCTGGGACTGGATACCCACCAACCTGGCTGAGAGGTCCTGGGTAAAGAGAACAGTGAGAAGACCTGGGGTGACAGCGTCTTGTTAATGATCTCATAGACACGCAAAATGCTTCATATGAATTTCTTGATTGTGGCATTGATTTGTTTTTATATCACCAAAAAAAAAAAAAAAAAAAGGAAACAACCTAAATGTCCATCAATAGGAGACTGGTGAATTATGATTCATCCACGCAATGGAATATTATGATATTACTCAGCCATAAAAAAGAATGAGGAAATTCTTGGTGCTCTGACACAGCTCCAAATATACGCTGCTAGATGGAACAACAGCCACAACAGAAAGAAAGCAAAGTGCAAAGAATACCTTTTGTGTTAAAAAAAAAAAAAAAGGTGTATAAGGGAAGGGGAAGGATAGATAATAGAAGGCACCTTGAAAGAAACTTTGATTGTGAATCTATGTCTAATGAGTATTTTCATAAAGCTGACAGAAAAACCAAATTACACAGAAACAAAAATCATCCACAATCCCCCCTCCTAGAGATCATCGATGTTAACACCCTTGCGTATTAACTCTGAATCCTTTTTCCTCTCCATGAGTTTGGAAGTAACTATTTTTTTTTTAATTTTTTTTTTTAACGTTTATTTATTTTTGAGACAGAGAGAGACAGAGCACGAATGGGGGAGGGTCAGAGAGAGAGGGAGACACAGAATCTGAAACAGGCCCCAGGCTCTGAGCAGTCAGCACAGAGCCCGATGCGGGGCTCGAACTCACATACTGCGAGATCGTGACCTGAGCCGAAGTCGGACGCTTAACCGACTGAGCCACCCAGGCGCCCCTGGAAGTAACTATTTTTATATAAGTAGAACTACATTATGTAAGTTGTTTTGTAATCTTTTGTAACTAAATAATATTTTGTGAACCAGCTCCCTTGTCATTAAATAATCTGCATTCTTCTTAATGGTTACATATGTCATTGCTACATTAATATAATTAATTCTTAACATTGCCTTATGGTTAGACATTTGAGTTGTTTTCATTTTCTTACCATCCTAAACAGTACCGTGATAAACATCCTAGAGTTAAATCTTTGTACACATCTTTGATAGTCTTGATGCAAGTTATTCTGAGATGTGCATTTGGGAATGCAGACATTCATGTTTTCAATCTTAAAATGCGGGAGCCAAACTGCCCTCCAGAAAGGCTGTGCTAGGCCAGTTTGCATGCTCCCCTACCCCAGTTTTTTTCAATAACTGAGAAAACAGGCCTGAACCACTATGCAGACTTGGTTTTCCCTTAAAATCTTTTTTCTGTTTCTTGTCCAAGCTTCTACAGTTGACTATAAGGACTGATGGCCAGAACATCCTTTCTCCCCCAAGCCAGGTCCTGCCATCAAAGATCAACCCCCGGAATACTGTTCTGGGAGAACCCTGTGGAAAGAAGAGGATAGAAAGAGAGGATATCTACCCTGTGGATAGAAGAGAAGAGGACAGGAGAGAGAAAGAGCCCTCAGGTCAACAAAGTCAAAACGCTGGGGTTCTCCCATACCAGGCCCCAGGAGTCCCCAGATCCTTGGATGTCGATCCTGTTGCTCAGAGAACGGGCTCTAGATAAAAATTGATTTCTGGGAGATTCATCAATTGTCAGGCACCTCACAAAGATCTTTATGAACATTGCCTCATTTACTCCCAATAACCCTGTGAAAAGAGTACGATTACACTACTGAATACATTCTAAGATGCACTTTTCCCACATTTGACCATTTCTGAAACAAGAGAGAAGGAAGCACGGCATCATACTTAATTGGCAGTATTTCTTTTCTTTCCTTTGAGGTATATAAGATGTTGGTGCGTTTTATAATCAAATGGCACCTCAGGTTTAATAGAAAATGGTCCTCTCCACGTCAAGAAGGGCCAGGCACTTCTTGATTGCCAGGTTAAGCAATCTGCCCATGGTCACCTGTGTGTGTGCCATGGCACCTTGGCTGGAGCTGAGATCCAGCTGACTCCAGGTCTCAGTTCTGGCACACAAGTTTGCCTGGCTCAATCCTCAACCCAGCAGACCACCTGGCTCAATCAAACCCAGCTCTTGCCCACGCCGAGAGTGACTCAAATTTTAAAAAAACTATGGTGCCAGTTAGCAGCTCGTGCCTCCAAGTTTCTGAATTCTGGAAATTAAAAAAAAAAAAAAAAAAAACACTACTATTTATAATTTGTCTACTATTTATGGAGTATATACCACCACCCAAGCAAAGCCAAGCTCTCTACAGATACTGACTCACTGACTCCTCCCAACAAACCAAACACTTTTTTTCTTTTTTTTTTTTATACGTGACAGATTAATAGAACACATTTCCCTTTATAATTTGTATCAAATTAATTCAGGGACTGTAAAAATAACAAGAACATATTAGTTTATTACATAAGGTAATATTCTCTCTATCCCACCTCTAGTTGCAACAATTTTTAACCATTTCTGACTTTGGCTCTCCTAGTAAGTCCCTCCTAAGCTGTAAATAATTTGGCCATACCCTTCTTCCTTGGTGTAACAACTGAAGATACTAGCTACCCACTATGAAAGAGGACGAATTGGTTTTTTACTTCAATGCCTTTTTCCCTCCCATTCTAAAATGTATAGTTACTAATTTTTGATTGGCAATTTTGGTAATTTAAAAAAATACATACTTATTGGTTACCAGTGTTGAGGAAAGGGGACAGAGGAGAGTTATTGTTTAGTAGGTACAGAGCTTCCATTTGGGATGATGGAAAAGTTCTAGAATGAACAGTGATGATGGTTGCATAACAATGTGAGTGCACTTAATGTCACCAAATTACACACTGAAAATAATTAAAGTTGAGAGTTTATGTTATGCATATTTTATCACAATAAAAAACAATAAAATTCCAATCAAAAAAATTAATTTCATTTTTTTTTTAAAGTATACTTGATAGATATCATAACGATTCCCATCCTACACAGGTAAGTAACTTGTGGAAGGTCAAACAAATAACAGTGGCAGATTTGAAACCGTTTTCTCTGACTCTGCAACTCCTCGCCAGCTTCGGAGTGCTGCCTATTCTTGTTGGGCAGAAAATATGTACATTTTCATTCATTGTTTCCTTCAGTCAGCCCTGTTCTTGAGGGCCTACTTTGTTCCCGGCACTGTCCCAGGTGCTGGTGAACCTTGCAGCGGCCGGACGAACACAAGGCAGGCTCAGAATCACACCCCTCCATCCAAGCTCACCTTAAACAGTGCACGCACCTCCTGGTCCTCATTCTCCAGCGCCCAGAGCCGCCTCCTGGCTGCTTCCTGCAGGGGGCCGTTTACACACCTCCTGGAGCGGCTCTTCACACTGAAGGAGAGGGTCAGATCTTAAAGAGAAGAGAGAGAGAAATGCAATCAGGTCAGGCTGGAAATGCAATAAAAGGGAAGAAAGAATTAGATGAGGCCCAATGCTTCCCACACCTAAACCTTAAATTGATATCCTCATTAATTAGAGATTACAAGTACTCCTAACTACCTAACAATCTTCTGAGCACCTTTTGAAAAATGTCCCCCAAGGCAGAAAAGAAAAAGAAAAGGCTGAAGCCCCAGCATGTTCTGGAATCCGAGGAGTTGCTGTTGGTTATTCCTGCTTTGAACAAGGTATATTTCTACGCTGCCTGGCACTGAATGCCGATACAAACAGGTAGACATATATTGCCTCCTGTGAATGATTTGTGAAAGTTTTGAACAAATACCAACTTATCCATTCATAGGGAAATGTATTAATATGTCAAATGTATGATATGTCATAGATATTATGTACTTTATATGCTATGCATACACCATACGTTTTTCTCTAAACCATTTCTTTCTAATAATGTTTCTATTAATGTTTGTCAGGGTAACTGGTAATGTATTAAAGTCTACCTTTAATTTCTTCAAAATGCACATTTATTCAACCACTATTGTGAGCAGAGGCTGCTTCAGGCACTGGGGTATCACAGGAACAAAATAGACACGGTCCCTGTTCTCACAGAGCTTGTATTCTAGGCAAGTAACCCATTCGGTGAACACAATAATTTCGGAGGGAGAAAAGTGCTACAAACTAAATGCAATCAGGCGAACAGACAGAGGGACCAAGCACTTGGAGGCTGAGGTATGCCTTTGAATAGTGTTGTGAGGAAAGGTCATGCTGAGGAGGTGCATCTTATAACCGAACTTTGCCACATGCCTTCTTTAGACAATAAGTAGCCATCTTGTTAATAATTAGCAAACGCAAGGAGCCAAAAAGGCATTGGACTGCATAACCATGGAGGTCTCTCTTCTAATCCTAACTTGCAGGGACTTTGCAAATCCCTGAGCACTTTAAAGACGGCCCCTTTCATGCTGACCTGGGTAACACAAGGCAGCCTGGAATCCTACCTGTAAGAGGCCCATTTTTAAACTAGAAGTCCTGAAAATGTTGTGGCTGCCGATTGGCTCCAACAGGACACGCCCAACTGACCTGACATTGGTATGAACTGCGGGTGGATGTGTGTTCCACTCCGTTCCTCCCTGGCCTGCGATCTAATCTCATCCAAGCCGTCCATCTTCAGCAGCCGAGCGGATCCAGTCTTCTGGGAGCCTCACTGATCAGCGCGCTGACCTCTCGGAGGAAGCAGGAGGCGAAGCCCAGGGAGGCGGAGTCACACAACCTGGGCTCAAGGCTGGGCTCCGCGCTGGCTAACTGCCATGCCCAACAGTTAATTACCTCTCTACACTTGACTTTTCTCACTAGCAAAATGACTTGTCGAATAACCTATCTCACACAGCTTTTAAGAGGCTTACAAATGAGATTATGCATATAAAGCTTTTTGTTCAGGGCCTCCAACATAGCAAATACTCACTTAACACCTTAAACGCTGGCTCTTGACCCTCACAAACTTCCCACCCCCACCCCAGTGCTACAGCAATTCCTGATCTCTCTGCTCTCATCTTGTCACACCTGTAATCAACCTTGACTCTGACTGATTCTGGGATGCCTTTTTGCCAAGCCCATCGCTCCTGTCCTTCCAAAGCCTGACCCAAACTCCCTTCCAGAATCTCTTGCAATAGCCCCGAACGAATGACAGTCCTTTCAGTGGGGATCTCCTTGCCCTGCATATGGATCCGTGGATGTGTCACTCAAAAGACCGGATTTAAATAAGCAAACTGCTTTTGAGATCCCAACAGGTGAGAGCCATCCGTGAGAGCCTCCTGTCTGGGATCCTACAGTGCCCTCAGCATGACCAGACTGGGGAATAGATCAAGTTCACTCCAGCGTTAGTGTGAAGTGCATTTTGTCATTTTTTAAAAATCTTTCTGAAAACTGGTCGTTTAATCATGCTAATGTATCTGATTGATTTTGTCTACGCCTCTTCTGCATAAAGGAGAGATTGGCAGCTGGAGTAAAGTGTCCCCTTCTCACTCCGTGACTTTCCTGGAAACAGCGTCATGGAGGAAAACACTGAAAGATGGAAGAGACCAGCCCCGGTTGGATAAATTTCACCTACACGTACCCTCTGTTCATTGGCCTTCATGCATCGAGAAGGCAAAATGCTGACTCCACTGCCTTCAGGAAACAACAGATGGCAAGTTACCTTTTTTTCCAGGATGGCCCAAGCTGACAGACAAATAAGCAGACTGACACAAGAACAAGAAAGGGCAAGGTTTTTCTCATCATCAGCCCAGCAGCTGGACAGAATTGAAAAAATAATAATAAAAATAAAGAACCCGTAATGACAAGTAAGCAATATCCATTTACCTAGTTCATGTCGCTTGTAACATTCATAATGCAAATCTTTTTCGCAAATCTAACACTTGTATGCCAGACAGGAGCACATGCTTGGAGTGGCAGTGAAGCATGGTGGTTATGAACAAGGACCCAGGTTTGATTGCTTTTCTCGTCACCTACTAGCTTTGCAGTGGTGGGGAAGTTGCCTTTCTCTCTGGGACTCTGCCACCTTTGCAATGGGGAGTTTGGCGGCACCTCCTAGAGGTGAGCACGTGAGAATGAGACGCGATCACTTAGCACATGCTTGACACACGATTTGCCCTCAAAAAAGGTCCCTGATGATAATATACTTTCTTTAGTATAGCAAACATATATGGAGCTCCTAATACGTGCTGGATCATGAAGAGCTTTGAGTGTCAGTCTGAGAAGCTTTAACTTAATCCTGCAGGCAATGGAGAGAGCACCGGAAGATTTGTGAGCAAGTGAATGTCATAGTCAAGCCCATGCCCACAACGATGCATTTTGTGGTGGTGCCTAGAAAGGATAAGAGGAAGGGAGCTTGCAGATGGGAGACATAAGGAGGTTACTGTGGTATTCGACATGGATAATATTTGTTTCAACAAATAGGGCTTCTCTTTAGGGTTTACATACCTGGAGTCATATTCTGTGACAGGAAACATTTTTCCTTGTCTTCAGATGAGGTTATAACCTCACTCGATATGGTTGGATCCTTGGAAGGAGTTTCTTTACCTGGAGGAGAGCAAGTGAAAGATCATTTGTGTGGGTGTAAGCAAGATAGAAGCATGGACTGTAAGTCCTTGTCAAGTGACAATTTTTTTCTCCAGGGCTGGTGGCATGGAAGAATTCTCACTGCTTGCACCATTACCTTGTAATTATTTAGTACTCAACTGTTATCAAAGACCTGTCACACATGCTCCCTCAATCCTGCAGTCGCCTGGGTGCCCCTGTTTTATTTAAAATAAACAAGGGCGCCTGGGTGGCTCAGTCGGTTGAGCTTCCAACTTCGGCTCAGGTCATGACCTCATGGTCTGTGAGTTCGAGCCCCGTGTCGGGCTCTGTGCTGACAGCTCGGAGCCTGGAGCCTGCTTCAGATTCTGTGTCTCCCTCTCTCTCTCTGACCCTCCCCTGCTCATGCTCTGTCTCTCTCTGCCTCAAAAATAAATAAACATTTAAAAAAACTTTTTTTAAATAAACAAACAGAACAGATTCGTGCTCACACGTCAGACTGGGTCCCCTGGCTGAGTACCCTGAAGATGCTCATTCTGTGTTGAGCCTTCAAGGTCATTATAGATCTGAGGTCCATGGGTGGATCACAGAAGTGTTAGAGCAGAGCAAGACAGAGTGGTGTCATTAGGGAGATGACTGAAGCATGCATGGTTGTCATGGACCTGAAATGTACGATGGTCCCCAGACTGCCCACTAGAGTCTTGTATGAGATCTCCAAAATGTTCCTATCTTCGCAGCTGTAGAATTGGAGTGAAAGGAGAAGAAAGAGGGTCATGGCATAGGCTAGGGTTAGGAAGGAGGCTATTTTGATGGCAGAGAGTTGAAAAGAGAAGCGAATACAGCCATAAAGCATGGGGCAATGGTTATAAAAGAATAGAAGGACATTTCACAAGTATCACTGGGAAATGTGGGCCTCCTTCGTGGTATCCCGAAAATACAAGAGAACTCATTGACACATTACTTGTGTGGTTACTCTGTTCCTTTGACCACGAAACTGCTCAAGGACTATCCCATGGGATCAGCATATTATGAGCACTACCTTCTCCTGGAAAGAGGGGTTAGGAATCTTGGCTCAACCACTCTGTGGGAGGCACAAGGTTAATTCTCCCAGTTTCTTCAACTGTAAAACTGTGCTAGGTCAGACTCAAGGAGACCTACCAGCTTCCCATTCTGGACCTGTTCTTCTACTGATGCAGCCCAAGAGTGATAAGGGACCAGCAATCACACTCCATCCACTCACTGCTGATTGGTGCCGAACCCAGATTCTCACACTGCTGCCAGGGGTCTTGGCCTCCTCTCCATGCCTATGCAGCAAGATTTTGAGGCCCAGGTGGAGGGCCTTCCATTTCTTCATAGCAGGAGCAGTTAGCACATTTGGGGGTGATGTATAGGGAGAATGAAATGGATTCGGGTTTGAATAGGCAGAAGGAGGGGCCCGTCAGCTCACAGCCTTTCATCCAGTCCATCTCGTTAGGCATTCAGTGCTGAAAGCAACTTAGCTGGAAGGCTGGCAGTCATGAGCTATCAAGCTATCGTTGAACAGGATTATTTTGTGGTTCTGCTCCCAGGAACCAAAGGCAACGGTAGCAAAAAGCCACAGGCTTGGGAATCGTGAGATAAGAGGTTGAGCACAAATCAGATTCTCCCACACCCTAGCTAATGACCTTGGGCAAGACATTTCACCCATCCATTTTCTGAGGCTTCACTTTGCCACTCATAAATGTCAGACTGATCTAAGTTAGTGTTTCTCAACTCTGACTGCCCACTTGAATCACTCAGATGGGTTTTTAAAAATAGCAGTGCCTAGGCCACATCTCCAGAAATGCTGACTTACTTGCTTCCTAGTGCAGCCCAGTCATAGACATTCTTTTAAATTCTCCAAGTGATTCTAATTGGGCCCAGTGTTGGGAACCATACACCTAGACTGGTGCTTCTCAAACTTGAATGTGTGTATGAATTGCCTGGGGATATTGATAAAATTTAGATTCTGTCTCAACTAGGTTGAAAGCCTACGGTTCTGCCTGTCTAATGTGCTCCCTAGTGGAGCTCCTGCTGGTCCCAGGAAAACACTTGGAGTGGTGGCCTGCTTCCCTACTCTGAGACGCTGAAAACTGATTGACTAGAGGCCAGAGGCTATAACAAACCCACAAGCATCTTTTTTTCTTTTTTTGTTCTTTTTTTGGTCGTCTCTTTTCTTTTCCTCCTCCCAACCCCCAGAACAGTGAATTTTTTAAAGTTTAAATTTGAATTCCTTGACATCATTTAGAAACTGGGATACTCTCAGAGAGGGAAGGAGGCAAACCATAAGAGACTCTTAAATACTGAGAACAAACTGAGGGTGGATGGGGGGGTGGGGTGGGGAGAGGGGAAAGTGGGTGATGGGCATTGAGGAGGGCACCTGTTGGGATGAGCACTGGGTGTTGTATGGAAACCAATTGGACAACAAATTGTGTAAAAAAATAAATAAAAATAAAATAAAGTAAAACATATATTGATCGTTGAAAAAAAAAAAAAGAAACTGGGATATTCTACATAGCCTAGATGCTTGGCTTCGCTTTGAAAACTGGAAGATCTGTAGCTCAGGGCCCTCATGTGACAGCAGTCAGCTGGAGCCCAGTGGTTGTTGCCCCTCTATGGGAATTTGTTCTTCACTGACCACCAGCATCCCCACATTGTCAAATTTACTCATTATACCTGGTTCCAGCAAGCTTTGTCCTGATTGTAAGACTGCATGAAAAGAAACAACAGCCTAAGGATGATGAATGCCTGTGAGGTAAGTCCATCTCGAAGGAGTAAGTTCATGGCCACCATTTTGCATTCCTATCAGCAGTGTGAGAGAGTTCCAGTTCCTCCATACCCTCACCAACATTTGATATTATCTTCTTTTTAAATTTAGCCTTTCCATAGGTGTGCAGTTTTATCTCATTGTTTCAATTTACATTTCCTCAATAACTAATGGTGTTGAACATTTTTATGTTCTTATTTGCCATCCATATATTTTCTTTTTCTTTTTTCCCCCATTCATGATTTTATTTTTTTTATTTATTTTTTTTTTGCTTCAAACAATTTTTTTAATCTTATTTTTTAAAATTTACATCCAAGTTAGTTAGCGTATAGTGCAACAATAATTTCAGGAGTAGATTCCTTAGTGCCCCTTACCCATTTAGCCCATCCCCCTTCCCACAACCCTTCCAGTAACCCTCAGTTTGTTCTCCATATTTATGAGTCTCTTCTGTTTTGTACCCCTCCTTGTTTTTATATTATTTTTGTTTCCCTTTCCTTATGTTCATCTGTTTTGTCTCTTAAAGTCCTCACATGAGTGAAGTCATATGATTTTTGTCTTTCTCCAACTAATTTCACTTAGCGTAATGCCCTCCAGTTCTATCCACGTAGTTGCAGATGGCAAGATTTCATTCTCTTTTTTTTTCAATATATGAAGTTTATTGTCAAATTGGTTTCCATACAGCACCCAGTGCTCATCCCAAAATGTGCCCTCCTCAGTACCCATCACCCACTGTCCCCTCCTTCCCACCCAAGATTTCATTCTTTTTGATTGCCAAGTAATACTCCATTGTATGTATATATACACCATATCTTCTTTATCCATTCATCCATCGATGGACATTTGGGCTCTTTCCATATTTTGGCTATTGTTGAGAGGGCTGCTATAAACATGGGGGTGCATGTGTCCCTTTGAAACAGCACACCTGTATCCCTTGGATAAATGCCTAGTAGTGCAATTGTTGGGTCGTAGGGTAGTTCTCTTTTTAGTTTTTTGAGGAACCTCCCTACTGTTTTCTAGAGTAGCTGCACCAGTTTGCGTTCCCAACCATCCATATATTTTCTGAATGAAAGTATCTTTATAAACTTTTTGCTCCATTTAATTAGGTTATTTACCTTCTTATCACTGAGTTATAAAAGGGTTTTTTTTATGTTCTGGATACAAGTATCAGATACATGGTTTTCACGTATTATTTCCAAGTCTGCAGTTTCTTTTTCATTCTCTTGTTAGGTTTATTGGGGTGGGTGGGGGGGAGCAAGGCTATCAGCAAAGAGATCAGTAGGATAAGGGGGAATGAGCTTTGCATACACATGAGAGAGCAAAAACCAGTCTTTACATATCAGAGAAGTCAGTGATCATGGGGCTAAAATTGATAGATATGGTAAAGGTAGGAGAGGGAGAGAAATGTAGAATAGAAACAGCGAGCAATAAGGAGCCATGAAGGGAATCTTGAGCCTGGGGATGGCAAAACAATATTGGAAACTCTACCTTGGGGGGTAGCACAAGAAGGACAGGGAGAAGAAAAGGCAAAAGGCGGGGAGGCCAGCTTGAATGGCAATAGGGAACATAAAGCGTGAGACTGTGGACTGTGATCTTGGCAAATGAGAAGTGAAGGAATACAGTGAATCACGTGGTATTTTCAAGTAAGGAAAGAGAAAGCATCTTGACGAATTGAATACGAAGGATAAAACTAAGGGAGAGACAATCATTATAGAAAAACGAATAGATAGAGGGATCTGAGAGATGATGTAGTTCTACTCCTCATTTTACCGTGGAGAACCTAAGGCCCAAAGAGGAGCAGTGATTTTACCAAGGTCACATAGCGAGTTAGCCGCAGAGTCAGAGGCCATCCAGATCACTGGGGTCGGACCTCGCTGCCACCATTACCTTAACCCTAACTGGGAATTCAGGGCTCTGAAGTCTCTAATCTGGAAGCATCTCCCTTCCAGAAACTTGCTGGACAAAAGCATCTGCACTTACGTCTCTGCTCCTTGCTCTTACCCACCACCCCGACTTTAAGAACCAAATGTTGCCCTGCGTGCTTTCTTCCCCCCACCTACGTACTTTTTCCTTCTTTGACCTGACAGTCACAGCACCAGAAGTCTTTATGATGGAAGCCTAGTCTGTCCTGGTTGGGGCAAGTGTCAAATTAGAACTACAGCTACATCTATCTCCACAGACATATCTCTAATCCTAATGTTGACGAAGAGGGGAAAAAAGAAGTTGCACGATGCTATCATCTTGTTTAAGTATCAAAATCTGCAGAAGAAATTCTTTGCAACGATTACAGGTACATGGACATGTACTAAAAGCACGAAACCGCTGAATTAATGAAAGTAATTAACTTTAGGGAGAGAGGGGGGGAGGGAAATGCGACTAGGAGAGAACTACCAGGGGACCCTACTTGTGTCTGCAACGTTTTCTTTTTTAAGTAAGAGAATAAAATAAAGATATTCTGAAGCTAATACGGTATAATGTTCAAAACATGCTAAAGCTAGACGGTTTATTGTTCCGATATTCTCTATTATGAGTAAGTTCGAAATGCCCCACAAGCTTTTTAAAGTTCAAATACGAAGCATCATTTACTATTGGCAGCATTCTCCCTCAATTTCCTATTATTATACTCATGATTCACGTCTACCAAAAATGTTGAAAGTTAAAACCACCAATGATCAACGTAGGCAAATGTTCTCTCTCACATCCTCCGTTTCAGAGTGTAAGGCTGCCAAATTTCTTCAAGAATGTGTTGAAGATAAGGGGGCAGTGCTAGAAGCTTTTAGATTGATGAACTTTGACATGACTTGCTCTGGGCTCCTAAGGGAGCAACTATAATTTATTAAACTGTGGCAAGAATACCCAAGGGTCCAGGAAGTCAGACAAGACGGCAATTGACCAGAACCAGCATGTGCAATCGGGAGATCTTTGTGAGGAAATGAGAAACGTCACAGGGAACAGACGCTTCAGGCGGAGCCCATGTGTGAGAATACATATCACCTGGGGTCGCCAGAGCCAACACTCCTCACTGTGTGACACCCCAGCAAGCCGGCGAGGCATCGGTCCAGAGCTCAGTGCTACCAAGAGCCTTCTCCTTTCCTGCCTCCCTCACCCTGAGGACTGTTGGCCCTTGCTCTTTGCTCCCCCTTAAACAGCTGTAATGGCAGAAGCAGCCAGAAACAGGACCACTGTGGAGCCAGGAGTTAGGGAAAAGGGTTGTGGGAATAGTCTTTTCTAGTGAGCAAGAAAACAGCCCACAATTACTGAGGGGTTATCAGAACCCAGCCCCTGTACTTAACCCATGAGATGAGTTACCTGATTTAATCCTCACCAAAAATTCCATATGATAGATAGTACCATTAGATCCAGGTTACAGATAGGAAACTAAGGTTTGAAGCGTGTAAGAGACTCGCCCAAAGTCACAGAACTACAGAGTCGCTCCAGGATGTGTCGCATACCTTGTTCCATGTCTCCAGGATACAAGGGGGGCCGAAAAGGCGATGTTTATATCAACAGTCCTCAGACCTACAACAGCCATATCATCCTCCCTAGGGAAAGTCCCCGACAAGCACCGAAAACAGTTTGGAAAATGGCACGAAAAGCCTCAATAAAGTAAATAGCAGGTTGACTCTTGGTGAACTAGTGGATTCAGGATCCCAACCACTTACTGATGCCACAATTCAGGTGAAACAATAAAATAACTGGCCAATAAGGTCGTAAGAATTCTGAGGATGCTTTCTTCAGTGTCGGTCGGTCGGTCGGTTGGTTGGTTGGTTGGTTGGTTGGTTTGGGGCCACGGAACTCTTGTACCTGAAATCTTGGGCTGAGGACAGGGTGTCAGACAGAGGCAGGGCTGCTCCAGCTGAACCTGAGGGTCGGAGAGCAGGAGCAGAGCTCCCTAGGGCTCCTTTGCAGGCCGAGCCTACAACGCCTCATCTTATAGATGAGCAAACAAAGACCTAGAGAGAGAGCTTGGTACGTTAGGGTCATAGAAATGTAATTAATATGTGCTTAATTTCTTGTGCTTAATTAACCGTGTGCCAGGTCGGTTTAAGTGTTTCACATGTAGGCTTAATCCCTACCATAGCTCTATGGGGAATGCATAATTATATCATAAACCTATAGACAAGGAAACTGAAACAGAGAGGTTGAGTAAATTGCTAAGGCAAGTCAAAGAACCAAGATCGAACCCGGACGCTTTGGCCTCAAAGACCAGGCGATTAACCATGATGATGCCTGCCCAGTTAAAGGTAGGCTGAGTCAGATCTAGATCACTGGCTTGTGGACCAGTGATCCTTCCTGTGCCCCCACACTCTGTTCACTGTCTGTTCCCATGGGGTACAATGGCAGCAGGACTTAGGGGAAGGATCCGAACAGTTTATAAACCTTAGAAGTCTGGAGAAACAAAATGTTTTCACAGCTAAAGATCATGTCTTTTGTGCTACGGGCATCATTTGGGAATTTGTTTGCCTTGGCTCGGGGTCCTCCTGGGCTCCCCTTCCAAGGAATCACGTGGTACTTCTGGAAGACATGGAATCCTAACAAGGGTTAGGAATGATTCCTTGGCATGGTGCTCTCTTATCTCCCAAGTAAGTCCTCCCTGACTCTGCCAGCTTCCCACAAAGCTGCCACACATCCTGATAAATGCCATACCCCAGATGGCAGGGCCCCACCTTGGCCTTGCTCTGAAAAGAAGCAAGAAGCTTGTGTTAGGGTGACTTAACCACACTGGTTGCCTGGGACTGTCCTGCTTTTAGCACTGACTGCATCCTGAGAAAGTCCTCGGGCCCAGGCAAACTCGGATGGTTGGTCACCTAATGTCAAGTCTCAGATGACTTGACAATTTCACAGAGCAACAACTCTCCATCGTCTCAAGATGTACCAAGAAAGGGGGGGGGGGGAAGAAAGAGGGAAAGAAAGAAAGAAAGAAAGAAAGAAAGAGAAAGAAAGAATGAGAAAGAAAGAAAGAGAGAGAAAGAATGAGAAAGAAAGAAAGAAAGAAAGAAAGAAAGAAAGAAAGAGAGAGAAAGAAAGAATGAGAAAGAAAGAAAGAAAGAAAGAAAGAAAGAAAGAAAGAGAGAGAGAAAGAAAAAGAAAGAAAGAAATCAGGGGCACCTGGGTGGCTCAGTCGGTTAAGTGTTTGACTCTTGATTTCTCTTCAGATCATGAGCTCGAGTTTGTGAATTTGAGCCCCACATTGGGCTCTGCCATGACAGTGCAGAGCCTGCTTGGAATTCTCAATCTCTCTCTCTCTCTCTCTCTCTCTCTCTCTCTCTCTCTCTTTATCTATCTCTGCCCCTCCCCCCAGTTCTCTCTCTCTCTCAAAGTAAATAAACAAACTTTAAAAAAATATATCACTCTGTAATAGGTAGGAGGCAGGAAATTGCCTGTTTTTCTCAGGTAACAGCGACCCTGATGAAAATAGGGTTGTGGGACGGAGGCCAAATTTGTGACCACGCATGGGCCCCAGAGACTCACTGCCTGAGGTTTCTTCCTGACCTAGGGAATCCTGGGAAGAAAGGATGGAAGGGGTTAGTCACACCCTGCAAGCCAAGAGCAGCACTGGCTCCCCACAGAGTGAGCTCAAAGCCTCGCCCTTCAGGAAAAGTAGAAGCTTCCCAGGCTCAACTCCTTTCTCACAAAACCCGAACAGCAAATACTGAATGAGGGACGGAGGAGAGGGAGCCAGAAAGCACGGCCATCTCCCCGTCTTGGGAAAAGCAGCTTCCCCAACCCAGCAGATCCCTGAGCCTTCACTGGACCAACCACCTCAGCCAAGCCACGGGCCCGGGCCCCCCAGGAGACTCACCTGGGCCCCAGGACAGACTCGGCTCCCCAGGAATACAGAAGCAGCCACCCATGTGTGCATCATCGTCCCCAGGTCAAAGTCCCTGGGAACACCAGCCAGAAGAGCTGGGAGGGGACAGCCTCCCAACGGTGTCCCTCCTCCCGCCTCCTCCCTGGCACAAGAAGGACCAAAACCCAGTTCAGTGCACAAAGCAGCCTTTGATATCCAGCTGCAGCAGGAGGCCCAGGGAGGGTGGGAGGGGCAGCCCAGCCCTCAGGACCCATAGTCCTTGCTCTGTCAGGCCTCTGACCAGGGAACAGAGCTCCTCCCTGCCTCTCTGCAGATTGCTCCATGCCTAGCAGGCTCTGGCACATTCCTCACATTCTAGGATTGAGATACACAGTTTGGTTCCTGTGGGGGTGGCCAGGGTGGGGGAGGAGGGCAGGGAGCATCCCAGGAATCAAGGCTGCTGTGCTTGTTTTCCCCCTGACTGCCTTGGCCCTCACGGACTTGCCTGCCAATGAGCAAGTGATCCCCACCCGGCCCCTCTCTGCAAACACCTCCCTGAGCGATCTGGGCGACACCGGAGCTGTGGGCGCAGCGTCTCACTTCGGCTCCAGCAGCATCAGGGAGCCAACCCCTCATCGGGGGGCAGGGGGGTGCGTGCAGAACCCCAGCCCCTGCTCCTAAAGTCAGGAGGAATCTGGGAAATCGCCTGATGGAGCCCAGCACCTTACACATGAGAGGACAGAGGACCAGGTATGGTAAGGTTACAGGTATGCACAAAAACCTGCTCCCACCAGACCAGCCTCTTTTCCTTTGGGGACAAAGCAGAGTTTGCAGCCGATACAGAATCAGATACAATACAGAAAACCTTCCATGACATCTTCCCAAGGAGGCCGAAAAAATATGGTTCAATGTCAACAAGATGGGCAGAGGCACGACTGACCTAACATCCAAGCCCAAGGCTTGCTAATTACTTATTATTTTCTTAATGCCTCGCACAATGTTCAGTGGTGAGTGACCATAAGAAGGAGGAGGTGCGGCCGAGAGGAGGCAGCATCCTAACCACTGGCGTGCGGGCTCTGTGCAGGCCGAGCGGGAGGTCAGCCTCACGAGCATTTTAAGGAGGGAGGTGGCCTGGCCGTGTTTATATTCTGGGAGGGGCACGGGGGTGACAGTGTGCAGGCTAGCCCGGGGCTCAGTCTCACTGGTGTGGTCACGAGTATCTACTGCACACATCAGCTCAGCCCCAGGTGGCAGGGTCGGGCTTCGGTTTCAATGCTGACTCATCTTGACTCATAGTCAACTGACTTTGCCACGGACCAGCCACTCACCATATATTACCTCATTTAAATCCCGTAGCAGCCCCATAACGTAGGCACTACCAGCTCTCTTCTGTAAGTGAGGAAACTCATAAAGAGGGGTGGATAACTTGTCCAAAGCCCCACCATCTATGAATGTGAGATTCAGGACTGGAGCCAGATCTAATCGATTCCACAGCTAAGGAGCTTCATTTCTCCAATACACGAGCTCCTTCCACAACTACAATGAAAAATGATTAGATGATCTGATAGGGAACCCTCAGAGCTTTCTGGCCACGATAGAAGGCCCAAGAGAAGAGGGCTGAGGCGGGGGCAGGGAGGCCAGAGGGACAGGGTCTCTCGGATCACAGTGCTACCGTGGGGCATGTTGTCTCTGTGCACATTTGTGTAAAGTATCCACTTCCCATAATGTCCCATGCCTTCTCCTTCATCAAAGCAGTGTTTTAGCGTTTTAGCAGTGTTCTCTTGGGCCTAAGATAAAAGAATAAGAGTTTCTTTAGAAAGTTGTCACTCAAGGGGCGCCTGAGTGGCTCAGTCGGTTAAGCATCTGACTTCAGTTCAGGTCGTGATCTCACGGTTTCTGAGTTTGAGCCCCGCATCGGGTTTTGTGCTGACAGCTCGGAGCCTGACGCCTGCTTTGGATTCTGTGTCTCCCTCTCTCTGTTCCTCCCCTACTCGCACTCTGTCTCTCTCTCTCTTTCAAAAATAAAGATTAAAAAAAAAATTAAGAAAAAAAGAAAGTTGTCACTCAAACTTTGGGAGGTACATGAGAATCAGACAGTGAAAAGAAACCATGGTTTAACTTGCACATGACGACAAATGCTCAGACTTATCATTTCTCCTCGACTTGCCTACATGCCATTCTTACACAAGTGCAACAACAGTGATCAGAAATTGTAAATGACCAAGACTAACCAAAGGAAGCCCGTCTGTCCCAGATGACACCCTGTGGCAGGTAGCTGAGACACACATTTTGGCAAGTCCATTCTGGAAAAAGTCATTGCTTCTCTTGAGATGCAAGAAACTAGCGGTCTTCTGTGTCTGGGTAACTCAAATGAATGAACCTGAACAAAGGGCTTTCCAGACAGAGAGAGCAGCAGGTGCAAAGACCCTGAGGCTGGACATGGGTGGCAAGTGAAAGGAAAAGTCTGTGTGGTCGGAGTCCATGAGGCAGGGCAGGGTATAGAGATGAGGTTAGAGAAAGCAGCTGGAGGCCAGATTGCATAGGACATTGAAGGCCATCAAAGGACTTAAGCTTCTCCTGCGAGTGACATGGGAGACAATGGAGGATACTAAATAGAGGAGTCTCATGATGGACTTATGCTTTTAAAGGGTCACCCTGGCTTCTCCTTGAAAAACAGGCTAGAGCTGGGATTCCAGGTATGCAGCAATTATAACATCCAGGAGAGAGATAATGATGGCTGGAACCAGAGTGACAGGGTAAGAGAAGCTTAGGAATTAGACGTGTATTTCAGAGTGAAGAGTATATTAACCAAGGTTCTCCGGAGAAGCAGAATCAATAAGGTATAAATATATCTGTGGTGTGAGAAAAGGCACTGCCCCATCTAAGAAGCCCCTGCTAGGCTCCAGGCAATGAGGAGTGAGGTGCCATGTTCCTCTGGCGTATGGCCAGACATTCTGATTTGTCATGGAAACCAGACATCGAGATTGTCAGGTGAAGTTCCCAAACTTTTTAATGGTCACAAACCAGGCTTGCTTCAGCAGCCCATGTACTAAAATTGGAAGGATACAGAGATTGGCATGGCCCCTATGCAAGGATGACACACAAATTCGCGTGTTTTGAGGATTGCGTGGGATCGTTGAATCATTATGTAGTTCACTGGAAACTGATATAACACTGTAAGTATTAAAAAAATTAGCGTTCCCAAACCAAGTCAGAAAATCTTCCAAAGCACCGTGCATAGGCCAGCACTTTGGAGCAGACAAACATGGCTGCCAGCCAAATCCAACCCACGAGCAGCCAGTTGGACCCTTCTGAGGTAAAACTGAATTTGTTTCCCTCGGGAAACTTACAATCTAGTCGGGATAATAAGATATACACTTGGGAACTATATAATTCAAGAGAAAAACCAAAAGGCTGTGTCAAGGGTGGCATTCCGTCCCCTCCAAAAAATGATATACTGCAGACTTAACCCCCCAGTGCCTCAGAATGTGACTTTATTTCAAATTAGGATTGTTGTAGATATAATGATTTAAGTTGAGTTCATTCTGGAGTAGGGTCGGCCCCTAAGTCAATATGACTGGTGTCCTTATAAAAAGAACACCCCATGAACACATCACAAGCAGAAGCGTCTGCAACAACGAGGGGAGTAGAGTTACGCATCCACAAGCCCAGTACCACCCGGGATTTGCCAACAAACCACCAGAGGCCAGAAAGAGGCAAGGGACGATTCTCCCTGCAGGCTTCAGAGGGGGCATAGCCACACAGACCCCTTGATTTGGGACTTCCAGCCCTCAGAACTATGAGACGATAACATTTCTGTTGTGTTAAGCCACCCAGTTTGGGCAGCTTGTTAGGACAGCCTCCACTCCGGTGTGTTCGTACCTCTCAGAGGTCAGTTTGGGCATTCACTTTGTGGTCAGAAGACCAAAGTTCGAATCCTGGCTCTGCCATTTTCAAGTTGTATATTGTTTGGCATAGTCCCTCCTTTCTCAATAACAACGATAGTAATAGTTACATAGAGATCACAAAAAAGTTCTCCCTCGTAAAACGGTTGTGAGGACTTAAAACGGGATTTATAGGTGGGTTGTTTACTTGTGCAAATCTTGCACGTGCACGTGTGTGTGCATGATCACTGTTACGCTAGTGTTTGGCATGTTTTCCGTGCGTCTAGACTCTGAGGAGGAAGGGGCATCGTTGGTGAGTAGAATGTGCCTATCAGCCGTGATAGAGACAAAATCTCAGAGTTCCAATTAGAAAGTCTACAAGGAAATGCATCCAAGTGAAACTAGGTCTTGCTGTCTTCAGATCATCGGGAAGACTCCTTTCATTACCTCAGACAAAGGCATCCAGCCTAGCCACCCTTGCTGTATTTCTCTCCTTACTCCTTGGCTTGCCGACATTTTCGATAGACACGAATTTTGCAAGCAGTTTACTTAAGAAAGAAGAATGAAATCCCACGGTCAACCGTTTTTGTCATTATGATAGTTGGCCTTTGTGATCTAGCGAATCTGTTGCAAGCAAAAGGAGGGGCACCTGGGTGACTCGGTCGGTTAAGCACCCGACTCTTGATTTTGACTCAGAGCATGATTTCACAGTCGTGAGATCAAGCCCCAGTCAGGCTCCAAGCTGAGTGTGGAGCCTGCTTGAGATTCTCTCTCCTTCTCTCTCTGCCCCTCCCCCACTTATGCTTGAGCACATGCACATGTGTGCATGTGCTCTCTCTGTGTCAAGAAAAAAATTAAAATAAAAAAAAGGAAATGTGTGTCTCTTTCCTTTTCTAGGTGTTTTGTTTTGGGTTTGGGGTTTTGTTTTAGAGAGGGTGTGTGCATGCATGAGCAGAGGAGAGGCACAGAGAGAGAGAGAGAGAGAGAGAGCCAAGCAGGCTCCATGCTGTGGCTTGATCCCACAAACGGTGAGATCATGACCTGAGCTGAAATCAAGAGCCAGACCCTTAATGGACTGAGCCACCCAGGTACCCATCTAGGTGTTTTCATTGATAAATTTCATTGGGTGACCTTGGAAAAGTCAGCCATTTTTCCTTTGGTGCTTTCCTTGCATTCCTTATGTAATGTTGCTTTGGGTCCCCACCCATTCGGGTCTTGTTCCCGTGATGACTTTGTTCAAGTTCCTTTGGAAGTGGAGTCCCCAGATCTCCAGCCAGCTGTCTAGGACAGCTGCGTATTCTGTACACAGCTCTGAGGCCCTGTCCCCTCCTTTGTTTCATGTATTGTACTTCTGTTAATAGAACCCAAGCTTACATCAGCCAAAAGGAGTCATAAGGGTAGCTCATATTCTATGCATTTAGAGAGATTTATCAAAATTCAGATGCCTAGATCTTACCCAGCCCTAGTGAATCAGAATCTCTGACTAGACCCATTCCAGGTAATTCTGATGTGCATTCGGATGTCAGCAAATAATTCTCCAGGGGTTTCTTTTGCAGGGATAAGGGACAGGCCCAAGTGTAAATTTCAGGGATCTAAATGTCCCCTCAGGTCTCCTCTTCATCTCTGATATACACCAAAGTTAATTAAAAGCCTTAACCACAAGGGGGCAGCACATGCAGGAAGTCTAGCTCTTCCAATGAAAAGACTGCAAGAGGGTCCCTTTCATCTGCAAGCTTCAGCATCCATAAATAACCAAAAAAAAAAAAAAAGACTTACAGTTGTTCAGGGGTTCTCTATTGATTAAATCCTCAATCTTAATAACACAGCAGTTGGACGCGCCATTTTATAAGCAATGAAAGGGTTGTGTGAGCGAAGTCAGGTGACTTCTCCAAGGTCTTGCAGCTAGCAATTCATAGAGATGGCTTTTCTCAAACATTCCAGCCAGCAGCAGCACATACTGGAGGCTTCACCACTTAAGACAGCCGGGAGGATATAAACCAGACACGTATCCACAGCATCCCAACCCCCAACCCCTCCCTCAAGCAACATCTGTGCAGTAATAAAGATCAGAATAATCTTAACCTCCACAGAACCACATATGCCCAGAGGTTGAGCAAACAAGCAAAACAAATTTATCATACATGCACTTCACTTAAAAGGTTTCAACAATACGTGAACATCCAGGGAAAGCAGGAAAGGAAACCATTTACATACAATGGACCAGGGCTTCTTATACTGGAATATGGACATTAATGATCTGGCATCTGGGAAGAATAACGCCCCCCAAAGATGTCTTAGTCCCCAGAACCTGTGACTATGTTACCTTACGTGGCTAGAGGGACTTGGTGGATAGGTTTAAGTTAAGGAATTTGAGGAAGGGACGTTGTTTGGGTTGACCAGATGTAATCACAAGGGAAGTACGAAGGTCAGACTCAGAAGAAGATGTGACAAGAAACCCAGAAGCCAGAGGTCAGAATCAGAGAAAGCAATTTAAAGATACTGCTGCCATGCTGGTTGTAGATGGAAGATGGGGCCACGAGACGGGGAATGTGGGAAGCCAAAAGACACGGGACGGATTCTCCCCTAGAACTTCCAAGAGGAACACGGCCCTGATTTTAGCCCGGGGAGACCCGCTTCGGACTTCCGACCTCCAGAACTCTGAGACTAGAAAGCTGTGTTATTTGAAGCCCCTAAGTTCATCATTTGTTACAGCAGCCAGAGGAAACGAAAACACCTGGGAACTGGCAAGATGCAGGTCCTGATCCTGGGTCCACGAAGGGGTGAGAAGTTCCAGTGGGGCTTGCCTGCGGTGCCTGTGTGCTGCTCTTTGGACCACACTTGGAGAGTCGAGGCAGTCAGAACTCCCCCGCAGCTGGTCCTTCAAAGTCTGGAGACTTCACTTAGCACGGGATGGGAGCACGACCCCACGGACCCCTCAGTTCCTCACCTCTGACTCCCCAGGCGTCTGCCCACCTATTCCTTTTATTCCTATTTCTGCCCCCTGTTTATTTACTTTGGAGATTGTAGTCCTAAATCGGAGTGTTCACGTTCCTGCTGCCCCCTTCCCACCGTGCAACACGGTGCCTGGCATGGGATAGGCACTCTTAAGTGAATGAGTGAATGAATGAATGAATGAACGGATGAACTAAAAAATCATGGAAACTCTTAGTTGTTTTCCAAACAGCTGCCTGACCGAATCTCTCGCAACTTGTATTGGCACAACTGAGTTTGTTTTAAGCTACGTAATCCAAACGTAGCTTGGACTGAACCCAGGAGCTTAATTTTCTCAGGCTGGGCTCTATGTTCCAAGCAGATGAAACCAATCTGCACATCGATTCTTCCTCCCCCAATTTGAAAAGCCTGCTGCAGCAGGTCAGTGCCCAAGAGGCAGACTCTGAGAAGAAGATTCGCAGGCAGGAAGCGTATGGCGTTCTGCTCACAGGATCCCTGGGGGGGGGGGGGGGGGGGGGGGGGGGGGGAAAAACAGGACCAGGCAGAGGATGGAGTGGCCTGTGAAGCACACGCAACAGAGTCCTCGGCGGGTTCCTGCAGGGAGCTCGGGAGTAGGCAGGCCCTGCAGAGTCTTCCTGGGACAAGGGTACCTGATAATGACTAGTCACTGGACCAGCTACATCCTCGTAATGGCCAGTCATTGAGGGCAGGCTGACCCGGGGCGTGGGGAGGGAGGGTATGAACTGGAGAAGGCACTCTTCCGTTCTAGGCAAGCTCCAGAGAGGGACTCAGCTGAGAGCTGTCAACCACGAAAGCCGCCAGCCACTGGAGGATGGAGCGGGCCAGTCGTGATAGGTGGGGATCCAGGCAGACTCCACAACATGCACCACACATGCCTTCTGTTTCCTCAGGCACTGGGGGGAAAGCAGCTATTTAATCAAACTAAGCCCAGAATAGAGCTCTGCGTCACACCAATAGGACTAGAGAGGAGTAGACTAAAGATGCAGAAGGAAGAAGAACACTGATGTAGAAGAGTCCAGAAGGGGGGCGGGGGGCGCCTGGGTGGCTCAGTCAGTGAAGCAACCGACTTCGGCTCAGGTCCTGATCTCACAGTTCATGGGTTCGAGCCAGGCTTTGTGCTGACAGCTCGGAGCCTGGAGCCTGCTTCCAATTCTGTGTCTCCCTCTTCTCTGCCCCTCTCCCACCTGCACTCTGTCTCTCTCTCAAAAAATAAATAAAACATTTAAAACTTTAAAGAAAAAAAAAAAGAGTCCAGAAGGAGGAGAACTGGGATGGCCTTGAAAGTGTGCACGGCGTTCCTCTGAGGTGGCATGAGAGTACGGAGGAATGAGCTGTGCATTTGGAGTAGCCCGTGGGTGAAGGCCCCAGTATAACCAGGGAGGAGGAGAATAAAGGGGCCCACGGGGGTAGCATAGTGAGACGCCGATTGCCAAGGAATGAGAGGGCTGCTGGGCCCAGTGAGGGGCAGGCGGGGCGGCTGTTAAAAGTCTGCAGGGGCCCAGTCATGACAGTGTATGTCTCTCTTCCAGAAGCCTCAGGACAGAGCAGGGACAGCACACAACAGTTCAGAGCCGGCAAAGCAGGGGTGTCAGGGGGCTGGTGAGAGGGTCACTGAAATGGGCCACCTTGGAGTCAGGCTGGATGAGGAGGCCAAGGGGGATGAAAGGGGATAAGAAATCCCCGTGTCCCGAGGTCATACGGAAAAAATCCAGCAGCTGGGGGCGATTTCAGGGAGCGGGAAAGCGAAAAGGCGGAGCCTGCAGCGGAGAATTTCAGAGATGGCGTTTATAGTGGTGGAGGGTGAAACGGAGCCCATGTAGAGGGTGGTGAGGAAAGTACTGATCCGCAGGAAGGCCACCTATTCAGTTTGAAACGGTGTCATCACAGTGACAGTCCTATATATCTGGAAAAGTCGACACCACCTTCAAACCACTTTGCTCCTAACCAAAGCCCAGCGCCCTCCCTTGAAGGCAACCACAGGCCCTTTGCAGTATCCCATGAACTTTGGCTCTACATCCTAGACATGTGTATATGCGATCCCATTTCTGTAAGGAAGATTATATACACACATATGATCCTATATAGGATCATATTATATACGTTATCATATATACTCATTTGCTCACTGCTTCTCTCTCTGCCCGGGACTTAGCCCACGTTGTGAGAATGACATCTCTTGACCTGGCCTGTTGCACTTGACTTGTGACTGTAGCTTTGGGTTGAAAAGATTGGAACTCTCGGGGCACCTGGGTGGCTCAGTCGGTTAAGCATCCAACTTTGGCTCAGGTCATGATCTCACAGTCCATGAGATCGAGCCCCACATTGGGCTCTGTGCTGACAGCCCAGGGCCTGGAACTGTGTCTCCCTCTCTCTCTGTGTCTCTTCTGTGTCTCCCTCTCTCTCTGCCCCTCCCGCACTCACACTCTGTCTCTCTATCTCTCAAAAATGAATGTTTAAAAAGATTAAAAAATGGGGCGCCTGGGTAGCTCAGTCGATTAAGCTTCCGACTTCGGCTCAGGTCACGATCTCGCAGTTTGTGAGTTCGAGCCCCGCATTGGGCTCTGTGCTGACAGTCCAGAGCCTGGAGCCTGCTTCGGATTCTGTGTCTCCCCCTCTCTCTGCCCCTCCCCCGCTCATGTTCTGTGTGTGTGTCTCTCTCTCTCTCCTTCAAAAATATATAAACGTTAAAAAGAAATTGTAACTCTTGTGGAAGAGACTTTGTGAGGACAGCCCTGGCAGCAGCCTGTGAAAGGTGAGGCCACAGCCATGGGTAAAGCCAGCCCCGAAAGAGTTCCTCTTTCCTCTCGCTAGAGGCAGAGCAAGCGAGTCCCAATGGCTGAGCCACGTGGATTTCTAACATTTTCCTGTTTCTAGGTGAGAGTTTTTAGTCTCGCTTCCTGGAATCGAAACAAAGTTCAAAACAAATTTCTAAACAAAGGGATCCTCTGCTTCCCCAGATCTCGATTCCATTCCCTGAGAGGAACGAGCCAAGGTACTTCTCCTCTGACGACTTTCCCAGCAGAGCCCCGTGGCTTCCTCCCACACCTTCCTGGTGGCCACCAATTGTTGTGAACATCCTCATGGGTGTAGATTTTTATTTCTATTAACCTTTTCTTCATGTCCTCATAATTATGCAGGGAGAAAGAAGACTGTTTTCCCAATAGAAGTTATTCGAGACTTTTCGACGGTCTAGGGTTCAACGGTCTCTCCTAAAAGCCAGCACCCAGCTGGGCAAGGTGAAAAGGATTCTAGACACATTCAAGTCTGATGCTGCCTCTGCTCAGCCTCTCAGCAGATGGTTCGAGGGTGGGGTGCATCCGCTATCAAGTGGGAAGGTCACTCCTACCTCCAGGGCTTGACAAAGTGGTTGCGAGGAGAAAATTAGAAAGATCCTTGGAAGCGTTTTGTTAATTGTGAGGTGCTGGGAAGCACGGAATGTGTTTCTTTAAACTGAGTCCACACAACTGGAGGGAGATTAATCGCAGCCTGGAATAAAGGGAAAGGAAACAGAAGCACGTCGCCTTCAAATGTGAAGTCACGCTGCTTTGAAAGCACTTGCAGTCAGACCCTCACGAGATTGTGAAATGAAGAGGCAGGCTTAAATTCTTACTGCCTTTGCAAGAGAAGGCATGGAGACGGGGCAGGAAAGCCTGAAGCCTGTTCTCCTGGTCTTTATCTGCGTACTTCCCCGCAAGGAGATGGAAACAGGGACACAGGCCAGCCTCATTTAGCATCGTTGTAATTGGCCCAGAGGAAGGACCACACCCTGAAATCCTCGTGGCAACAGAGCTCACCCCACATTCCCAGGCAGGGAAACGCTGTCAGGAACAAACTGTGGGAAGGTCCAGCAGGGCTGCGTGAGAAGAGAGAGGATGGGCTTGTCGTATGGGTAGATGTAGGTGAATGATGATAACGGCAGTGAAAGAACATGGACCGCTTCATATGGACGCACTACACCTAGTATTTTAACGGATTTACTCATTAAACACACACAACCACCCAGACAGGTAGGTGCCGTCATTATCGCCATCTAAAGATGAAGAATTTGAAGGTCTGGGAAGCTGAGTAAATTTCCAAAGGTCACAGAGCTGGCAAGTGGTAGAGTTGGGACTCCGATCCCAGCAGACGGAATCCAGAGCCAGGCTGTTGACCGGGCACCACTGAGTTTGCCTAGTTTTTGCGTTTGGCAAAGAATAAGGCAATCTGCATTTACAGAACCCCAGAGTGGAAGCGATCCTGAGCATCAGTTGAGTGTTTCATTCAAAAGATACCGATTAAGCACGGGTTACAAGCAGGCTCACATCCAGGTTGGGGGGGGGGCGAGTAGCACAGGGGTACAGTGAACAGACAGGGTATATTCTTTCATGGAGCTAGCGAACTTTCCATTGGAGGAGAGAGAGAACAAGCAACAAATCAACTGGCAATGGAGGTGGAAGGGGGTAAGTAAAGCGGCAGAAAATGCAGGCACATAAGCTAATGGGCTTGAGAAATCCCTCATATCCCCAACTTGTCCAACGACCACCTTCTACACTGGAGGAAGGCGTTGCTCAAGACTCTACCATACCACGCCGCTCCCAGCGATGGGTTTATTTTCCTATCATTGTCTAGCCCCTAGGCCTCAGCACCAAGGAAAAGCAAACAAGTGCTCAAACACCCCCTTGTTGGTCCCAGGACACAAAGGACACTTCCATCCCTGCATTACACCCCAAGACCCAGGAAGAAACCCAGGCACCGCTCAGCCTGGACATGCACAGGCGTGTCCAGCAGGTGGCAGCAGCTAGCAGCCGTGCCCCCAGACCCGGACTCCCACCCAGTGCAGCCGCCCCGTGGGCCTGCACCGGGGAGGTCGAACTCCCCTATTTCATTTTGCTCATCTTGGAATACAAGACTCTAGAAGAGGACCGGGATTCATGAACCAGTCGCAGGGGCTCAGGCAGGGGCCTTTGGCTCCTGACACTGGCAAAAAGATGGATCCTGAGGCCTGTCACTGTTTCGAGCCTGGGCAGGATACGCTGCCCTGCAGAGCCCCAGCCCTGGGTGCTGCCCCTGCCCTGCCTCTCTGTGCTCCACGCCCTGTTTGGGCTCTCCAGCCGTGGGCGTAGTCTGGGGTGTACATGAGCTGGGGCTCCAGCCCTGCTCCTACCAGGCATTTGGGTCTGAGGGAGCTGCAGGATGGGGTGCTCGTGCCCTCCCATCCTCCCCACTACCCTCTGCTCCTTCCTGCTCTGACCAGGGCCTACTAGTCCACTTGCTTTCAAAGCCACATTCTACAGCCCAGACTCAGAGGGGATGGCAGAAGGAGAGACGGCACCTGACGATACAGAACTGGACTGCCTTTTCACCCCCCAGGTGATAAGTGAGGTTGGAAGATTGGAGTACTTAAAGGCAAATGGGGTGAAAAAAAAATGAAATGAAAAGTGTTTAAGTTGGAAACTATCCCCACTCTAAAGTGACATGATCTTACAGGTCAAAAATCATAAGGAATCCAATTTTTAAAAACCATTAGAATAGAGGAGTTTAGCAAGGTTGCAGGATATAAGAACAATATACAAACATCAATTTTTTTCTCTGCATTAACGATGAACAATCCAAAAATGAAATTAAGAAAACAATTCAATTTACAATAGCATCAAAAATAATAAAATACTTAGAAATATGTTCAACAAAAGAAGGGCAAAACCTATACTCTGGGAGCTACAAAACATCATTGAAATAAATTATAGATCTCAGTGAAGGAAAACATTTCATGTTCATGGATTTGGAAGATTTAATACTATTAAGATGGCAAGACTCCCCAGACTAATCTAGATATTCAATGTAATCTCTATCAAAATCTCAGCAGCTTCTTTTCTAGAAACTGACAAGCTGACACTAACATCCATATAGAAACTTAGGAACCCAGCATAGCCAAACGGTCTTGAAAACAAAGGGTAGGGGAGCCTGGGTGGCTCAGTCGGTTAAGCGGCCGACTTCGGCTCAGGTCATGATCTCGCAGTCTGTGGGTGCGAGCCCCGCGTCGGGCTCTGTGCTGACAGCTCAGAGCCTGGAGCCTGTTTCAGATTCTGTGTCTGCCTCTCTCTGACCCTCCCCCATTCATGCTCTGTCTCTCTCTGTCTCTAAAATAAATAAACATTAAAAAAAAATTAAAAAAAAAAAAAAGAAAACAAAGGGTAAAGTTGTCAATTTTACACTTCTTGATTTCAAAACTTACTATAAAGGAATGGTAATCAAACAGTGCAGTACTGATATAAGGATAGATCATTGCAATAGAATTGAGAGTCCGGAAATAAACCCATGTCAATTGATTTTCCACAAGGGGACCAAATCAATGGAGGAAAAATTAGTCTTTCAACAAATGGTGCTGGGAGAACTGCATGGCCACATGCAGAAGAATGAAGTTGGATCCTTACCTCGCACTATTACACAAATCAACTCACGGTAATGGAAATGTAGTATTGTCTTTAACTAATGAGGCTCTGATTCATTTTGGTAATGAGGCAGCTAGAGACCTTCTAGCTGCCTCTAGAAGAAAGTGTCAAATTTTGGCCCTTAAAGCAACTGGGGGAGAAAGAGCCCACACTTTCCCTGCTGCCCTGTCTTGGGCATAATATATATAATATCCCTCAACTGGCTCTGGGCATCCTCTCTCAAATATCAGAATGCCAAAGTTGCTGCTGAGACTGTGCTTGAGCTCCAGGGTAAGCTAAGGTGGTCACCAACCTCCCTGGCTGAGCAAAAATCATCACAGCCTTCTTTTACTGAGGGACCCCTCAACCACATTATATTCTCAAACCTCAGTAGAGTGAAGAGGCTGGGCAGGCCTGGCTTATTATTCTCCCTGCTTCCACAAAATATAAGATGACATGCTCTACGTAGCCCTGGATTTTTTGTACCAACTGTATCAATCTACTATTTTCTAAGTCATCAATTCAGTTATAACCACAGCTCCAAATCCATGGGTAGGACTGGAACAACACTATTCGTACTTTAAAAAGACCCTATTGATCTTGGGGAGCTTGGGCCTTCAGAAGATACTAGGAACGTCCAGTCAGCTGGCAGGCAGATGATATAGCAATGTGAGTAGCCTAGAGAGAAACAGGCCCACTCCAATTTTCTGTCACTTTCCTAAACCTACAGAGACCATCTCACCCCGTCACTGAAAATGAATTCAGGCCCAAGGAGGGTGGGGGGGAGAGGGACGTCCGTGCAAGGCCTCAGCCCTGCCACTTTTGCACTTCCCCCTGGGATGTGGTAGGAGACCATCAACCCTCATTCTTCATGGCTGAATCCTGGCTCATAATCTCATTTGATTCATAATACGATCATGCTCCCAAGTAAGTAGAGCCATCAGCAGCTCATCGGTGCAGAGCTGGCCTGAACAATTGCCGAGTAGGTTGAGTCGAGACGAAAAATGCCCCTCCTCATACCTGTTGCTCTTAAGAGACAAAGCAAAGCCCTTTCCTTAACCCCATCCTTGTGAGACTACAGCGTCCCCACTTCCATAGGAAGTGTCGAAGAGGTTACCGTAAACGTAAAGGTTAAAGAGGATCCATGAGATACAATTTCTTTACAGTTAGGCCATTTCAGCAAAAAGTCTAGGGGCAGGAGACACAACGTTGACGAACCATGAAGCAAGGCTGACTCTAGTCCGAAGGAAGCTTGTACAACTGTTACAACAAGCTCATTGTGAGTCATTAAGAAAAGCTAAGAATTGCTATGGGATGGGAAGTGGGGCTGGAGGAATGTCAGGGGGCTGGAGGAAAATAATCATAAACAATAGAGAACTTTATGCCCACCCTGGCAGGCATAAGCCAAGCTTGGCTAAAACTAACTTTGCTAGCCAAACTTGGCTCAAATTAACTTTCCTGCTGGTAGAATTAGCATAGAGGTAAAGAATTTTTCAAACCAGAAGTTCTTTTAGAAAATACCCAGTCTAGAGTGTATCTATATAGTTTTTAAAGCCTCATCTAGATTTTAAAAGGACATTATTTTTTTTTTTAGTTCAGAATCATTGTTTTATTTTTTTCTTTTTTTTTTAATTTTTCTTTTAACGTTTATTTATTTTTGAGACAGAGAGAGACAGAGCATGAATGGGGGAGGGTCAGAGAGAGAGAGATACAGAATCTGAAACAGGCTCCAGGCTCTGAGCTGTCAGCACAGAGCCTGACGCAGGGCTTGAACCACGGACCGCAAAATCATGACCTGAGCTGAAGTCGGCCGCTTAACCGACTGAGCCACCCAGGCGCCCCCAGAATCATTGTTTTAAAAAGAAATGTAACTTGGAGCTCCATAATCAACAACAAAGAAAATCTTTATGAATCTTATTTACCCTCACAACAATCCGGTGAGGCAGCACTGCTATTGTTCCCTTTTTACAGATGAAGAAACTGAGGTACACAAGACTGAAGTACTTGCCAGGGTCACACAGAGAGGCTGCTGTTGTACAGCAGGGCACAAGAAGAGCTTCCTTGTTTAAAGCAGGGTAGAGGGCAGGGTTCAGAGCGAGGAAGGTGTCAGTATCCCGGCAAATGACCCTTCCCCACAGCTCACATGACCCTGTTTGAAAAAGTCTGATAAGAAAATCAGGAGACAGAGGTTGAAAATGGTGGCGGCTGGGTCCTGGGTTTCTGGGCTGCCAGGTCAGGCCGGGGCACAGCTGAGGACTTCCATGCCGAGTGGGGCCCACGACGCAGAGGGCTCAGCTCTCACATGGAAAGCCCTCACCTACTTTGTAGGGCTCCTTGGCCTGGGAGCAAGCACGCCGAACGTCCTCCTGAAGTCACATCACAGACGGCACGACCCACGTATGTCACCAAGCCCTTTCCCTGGGGAGATGGTAATCATACTCTATTCCGTAACTCTGGCGTGAATTCACCTCCCAGCAGCTGTGAAGATTAACAAAGAGAACCCAGACCGCTACCCAGTTGGGGACCACAGCACTGGTCTGGACCATGACTCTGCACGTGGACCAGAAAAATACATGAGACCCTACGCTTACCTTCCTCACTTGTATCAAATGATGTCCAGGATACTGACCTTCCATGCCTTCGCTTATGGCAGGAGGTGGCTTAGATAAATAACCCACATTGGTCCATGGGGATGAAAGAAAGAAAGAAAACCAGAAGATAAACGGAATCACTAAAGGTTCAGGTAGAATAAAAATATGACAAAGATAATAAGGACAAATCCTTAGGGTCCAGAAACAAGCACGGAAATCAAAGCCCTGTGAATAAATGAGAGCAGGTGCCATGGTGACTCTGAGGTGTTAGTGAGAACATGAGTCCTTGGAGCTGGGGCTGGCCTTCTAATTCCCCTTCCTCCTTACTAAAGATGACTTTGGACCTAGGTCAAGCGGGGGAGCTGGAAAGGCGCTCCGTGCATAAAGCTTGAAGTCTGAAAGTGTTGCTATTTCATCAAAAAGGAATTAGAAAACTTCCTTCCACCTTCCAAGGACCCCCTAAAGAAGCTGTGTGTCTATCTGAGGCCTTGTGTGGAAAAATCAAATACCCAGGCCTGCTCTGTAGGAAGATACAGGATCTGAATTTACCCTGAGGTCTGTAGGAATCCCAATCAGGGGAGTTAGTGACAAAAACTAGCCCCTGGATGTTAATTCTCTAAGGAAATAACAGAAACAATCACAAAACTACTCTTTCACAGTGTAGGGTTAATGAGAAGCCTTTTTTTTTTTTTTTTTTTTTATGTTAAAGAGTAGTTCAGAGTACTTTGCCCTTGAACAACATGGGTTTGAACTGCGCGGGTCCACTTACACACAGATTTTTTTGATAAATACAGGACAGTACTGTCCATGTATTTTCTCTTCCTTATGAGTTTCTTTTTTTTACTCAGTACGTTTAATGGGATGATTTCCACAAACTATACACAAAGTTTCTAACCGTCACAATTCAGTAAAATACAAAAGATGACCTTAAAGATTATGGGAAGAGAAGGCAACACCAGTGGTGACACCTTCCAATCCCGGTGGATCTAGGGGTGGGGAGGGGGTGATGGTTTCTTTTTCACCCGAGCCCCTTATTTCAATGTACAAAGGAATTACTCTGATTGATATTAAATTGGATTGAAAACAAAGTGGACTAAAAAGCAAATCTACTCTATGTTGGTATGGAAATGGGAAAAAAGAATGAGTCTTTCAAAGTAGGATGGGAGACAGTTGGGGAAAGATTCTGTGGTTCACACTGCTCCATTTTTACTGAAAGTAAAATCAGGGCAGCCCAGTATTTCTTTTCTTTAATCCCCTTTGCATATGCTTGCAAGTTTCACCAGCTGTCCACACGGTCATCTTCACTTTCCTCAAAGTTTCCTGCCACTCCCTTTCTCTCTTGGCTTTTTCTCCAGCTTCTATCTTTTCTCCCCCTGTTACTTCCTTTCACGCACCTCTCCCCACCGCTCCTGCTTCTCTCTCTTGCCTTTCAATTTCCAGCTCAGCAAAGCCTGTGGCTGTCTGTTTATACACTGTTTGTTTGAACAGCTCAGGATCCCCCTCCTCCACATGTGTAGGTTTCGTTTCTCCTTTAATTGCTTGTTTCACTCTCTCACAGTGTGTTCTATGTATTCTTTTCCTGCTTGATTTATATCCAGGGTCCTCTTCCTTTGCTCCTGATCCAGGAGCAACTTGTAAGCTTCGTCCACAGCTTCAAAAGCCTTTTGTGCTATCAGCATCATCTAAATTTTTGTCAGGATGCACCAATATGGATAACTGTCAAAATGTCTTTTTTATTCCTTCATCTGTCACTTCAGGATCGATCTGAAGAACCTCAAATGGGTTCAAATTGGAAGTAGGAAGAAACAGGACAGGTCGATCTTTCAATCTGACTTTTGGACGTTAGAACTGAATCTGTCTTTTCTATTTGTTTCACCTCACTGTAGAAGGTCATAAATGTTTCCTCAATGCTCCCTCTGCCAGCTGAATCGCTGCTCATTCCTAGAGCCACCATTTCTCCTTCTTGATGACTGTCTTAATTACATTTTCTTTTCTCCAGCTTGCTTTATTAGAAGAATACAGTATATAATATATATAACATAGAAAATATGCATTAATGCCTATTTATGTTATTAGTAACAGTTCTGATTAACAGTTGGCATTAGTAATTAATTCTGGGGGGAGTCAAAAGTTACACACAGATTTCCAACTGTGCATGGGGTCAGCATTTCTAACCCCTGCATTGTTCAAGGGTCAACTGTAGATCACAGAGAGATACTCATCACACGAGGAAGTTAACTAATGAGAGAGAAACCCGGCAGCTGCAACCAGACAGTAAATCAGCACTGAAAGAATGGGAAATAATAGAGCTAGAAATGAAAGAATAGGCAATTCAAAGTAATTTAAGAGATTTTTAAAATTAGGAACCATAATGAAGCAATAGAGTATTATGGGAAAAGGTACAGACAGATTTGATAAATAACAAAATCGAAGCCCTGGAAACGAAACACAAAGGCACTGCGTAGAAGGACTCACTGGGTAAATTAAATAAAAGATTCAGCACAGCAGAGGAAAAAATTAGTGAGCCCAAACACAGATCTGCAGAAATCACTCAGAATGTGGCAGGGAGAAACCAGAAAATGAAAGAATTAACCAAGCAAGATGGAAGATGGAAGGAGATGCCCGATGGAATCTGATAGAACTTGCACAGGAGAGGCTCAAAGAGATGGTATTCACAGGGAGAGTGATGAGGAATATTCCAGAATGGAAGACATGAATCTTCAGATTGAAAATGCACACCAAGTTCTAAAGAAGGTAGATAAAAATAACAGGTTTTTTAAAAATATGATTTCTATTTCTTTGCAGGTTTTGTGTGTTCAGGTCTTTCCTCCCAATCCTTTTGTCTGGGTTTAATTTCCATTTCATCTAAATGTTCATTTTGGTAAGATGAAAAAAGTAAGTAAAAATATAAGAATACAGATTGACAAAATAAACACAAATAATATGTATAGAAGGAAATAACAGTAATCGATAAAATTAATGAAATTATTTCTATGTTTTAAGAGCTCATTTTCTGGGTACTGTTGTTGTAGAATTATTTATTGCTTCTGTGACAAACAGGCCGTTTCTCCATGGGCAGATCAGAAATCCACTTCTGGGGTGATTTCACTCTCAGTGTACTGTCTATGCAGTCAGTAAAGCCTTCCAGGGGAAACACACCAGCAGGGGGAGGGAGCCTGTGGGAAGAGGAGGGGGACCACCAAATGCCAGAAACTTGACACCAAAGAAACACAGACTAAGAGTGACACCCAGTGGCCAGACTACCCGCATAGCGCAGGATGCTTCCCAGGACCCCCACATCCTGGCTGCTGCTTGTGGCCAGATCGTTTGTGGGGGTTTCCTCTCATTGATGTGTTTCAGGGAGGTCTGTGATCTAG
The DNA here is from genome assembly GCF_023721935.1 of Panthera uncia. Classification (NCBI taxonomy): domain Eukaryota; kingdom Metazoa; phylum Chordata; class Mammalia; order Carnivora; family Felidae; genus Panthera; species Panthera uncia. The sequence continues at coordinate 54,330 of NW_026059457.1, forward strand.
AGAGTGCTTTGGTGGGGGTGTGAGGAGCCGGTTCCCCTCTCTCCTCCTCTGCCATCTATCCCTGTCTCCTGGCTCACTTTCCCCTTCCCTACCCAATGTGCAGTCTCTGGTGATGGGGTCCCATAAGTGACCAGGTAGAGAGGTCAACAGAAGACACGATGGAAACAAGGAGAATTTCTCCCACCACCACTTCGATACAGGGGTGATGTGCTCCATGGTGAGAGTGTATCCCCTACAGCTAAGCCAGTTAAAATGTGATAAATTAATTTAGCGGTACTGACCTCTTGAAATTCAGGGAGAGGGTATAAGATATTGGAGTGCCAGTGCAGACAATCCACGTCATCACAAAAAAGGTCCCGATGAAATTAGACCTCGTTAGATCCACCCCATTTCTGCAAATAGTGCTGCGGGTATGTTTCTAAACTCTCCAGCAACAGCCAACTTGGAGATTGCACTAAGGAAACGCTGGCTCAGATGCAAAAGCCCAGAAGAAAATTATAAAATCTGACACCTATCCCACCACCCAATTAAATCGTCTCTCAGAAGTCACCACCAATAATCACCACCACAATAAGAACTAGCACAAATTGATCACACACACACACACACACACACACACACACACACACACACACACCATGCCAAGCACCATCATAATTGCCTTACATGCACTGGCTCATTTAAATTCTATTAGGCAATCCTATTAGGCAACTACTAATATTATACTCATTTTACAGATGAGAAATTTGAGGCATAGGAAGAGAAATTAATGTGTCCAAAGTCACAGAGCTGGTGAACTAACGAAAACACATGATGTTCTCACATCGTCCCCAAACGCCCTTCAGGCAGGCTGAACCTTGGAGGATGTAGACAATCCTAGGCAAAAACGTGAAGGAGGGTACAAAAAGTAGTGGGAAAGAAATAGATGAAGACTTGGCAGTCAAACGTTCAATGTATGTTTGGCAGATAATACAGAGTCCATATGAACTATGGCCAAAAAAAATTATATGGAATGCAGTATTATGAGTCATGATGATGGGGGGCGGAGAACGGCAGCCAGATTGTGCTGCATGTTGTACATCAGACTGAAGAGATTGAAATTAACCTTGTAGGCAGTGGTGAGTGATGAAGGATTTATAAACGAGTAAATGTCACAGTCAAGATTAATGTCCTTACAAAGATGTATTTGGTTGTGGTGTCTAGATGGTATACAGATGAAGTATGAGTTTGAGCATGGGTCATCCTTTAAAAAATTTTTTTTTACATTTATGTATTTTTGATAGACAGAGAGAAACAGAGCACAAGTGGGGGAGGGGCAGAGAGAGAAGGAGACACAGAATTGGAAGCAGGCTCCAGGCTCCGAGCTGTCAGCACAGAGCCTGATGCGGGGCTCGAACCCACAAACCGTGAGATCATGACCTGAGCCAAAGCCGGATGCTTAACCGACTGAGCCACCCAGGTGCCCCAAGCATAGGTCATTCTTCCACAAATTCAGTCTGTCTTAGTCAATGTACCATGTGCGTGAGAAAAAAAAATATCTGTTCTATAGTGATAGGATATGGTGTTCTCTAAATATCAGTTATGTCAAGATGATTCGTTTTGGGATGATCTTTATTTTTACTGACTTTGTGTATTCTTCCAGTTATGTGTGAATTTTTGTTCTTTTAATTGCTGAGGGTGTTAAGATCTCCAACTGTGATTGTAGAATTTTCATTTCTTCCTTAAATTCTCTCAATTGCTTCTTTGTGTATTTTAAGGATCTATTATTCAGCACCCACATTAATGATTGTATATCTTTTTGGGTACGACAGCCACTCCAGCCTTCATGTGCTTGCAGTTTACGTGATATATTTTCCAATCCCTTTGCTTTTAAACTATCTTTATGTTTAAAATGTACATCTTGTGAAGAGCATTTGTTAGGTCTCACTTTTTTTCCTCAGCTCTGACAATCACTCCCCAGTAATTAGAGTGTTACTTTACAGACTTCTAGACCCCATAGTTTGTGATGAGAAATCAAATGTCTTTAGACTTGATATTTTGTAAAGAAAAAGCATTCATGACACTTGTTAAAGATGTTAAGAAAGACTCTATTTGAGAAGGGACTACTGTAGTGGGGGTTTTACAGTAGGGAAGACAGATCAGGCTCAACTCCGAATACAAGACGAAGTGAAGATTTATAGCCAAGGAGCAGCACAGGGGAAGTAAATGGAAAATTGCTAAAACAAAATATCAGGAATATGAGGATTCTTGATAGTCTTGCTCAACAGAATTCTTGCTGAAGGCAAGCCAGGATGATAAGATATTGAGGGTAGGAGGTGAGGAATTTGATCAGATCTCAAGGGTGATCAGATACTAAGAGGGAACTGTGGCTAAACGGACTCAGCAGGATTCTTGTTACACCTGGGCTAAGTGGACCAAGGGCAGAGCCTAAGGCTGGGACCTAGTCAGACTCAGGAACTTGATTCAAGTTTGGTCGAGGTAGAGAATCTGTCATATTCCACCGTATGCCGTGTGTCATTTTCCCTAGCTCTTTCAACATTTTCTCTTTACCTTTGGTTTTCAACACTTGGACTATGATGTGACTAGGTGTAGTTTTCTTCTAATTTATCTTACGGAGCTTCTTGAATTTGTACCTGTGAGAAGATGTCTGCCCTATTCTACCCCCTCCCCCTTTCATTTGAGGAGTCCAATTATGTGGGGAGTCTATAATGTTAGACCTTTTGATATTGTCTCCCATGTCCCTGAGGCTCTGTTGACCTTTTTTTTAATTTTCTTTGAACAGTTTGAGGATTACAACAAAATTGAGATGAAGATACAGAGATTTCCTACATACCCACTAGCCCCCCCTCCCCCAACACACACATGCATAGCCACCCCTGTTAACATGACTGGTACAATATTTACCAAGGATGAATCCACATTGACACAGCATAATCACCCAAAGTCCATAGTTTGTCATAGGATTCATTCTTGCTGTTGGATATGCTATGGCTTTGGACAATGTACAATGACATACAGTCATCATTATATCATACAGAATATTTTCACTGCTTTAAAAATCCTCTATGCCCTGCTTATTCATCACAACCCCCTCCCCCACAATCACTGGTCTTTTTACTATTTCCATAGTTTTTCTTTTTCCAGAGTGTCATATAGTTGGAATCATACAGTATACAGCCTTTTCAGAGTGGCTTCTTCCACTTAGCAAGATGCATTTAAGGTTCCTCCATGTCTTTCTGTGGCTTGATAACTTGTTTCTTTTTAGTATTGAATAATATTCCATTGTCAGGATGAACCACAGTTTATCTATCCTTTTACCCATTGCAGGACATCTTGGCTGCTTCCAAATTTTGGCAATTAGGAATAAATATCCATGTCCAATTTTTTACATGAACATAAATTTTCAACTCCTTACAGTTAACACCAAGGAGTGCAATTACTGGATCTTATGATAAGACTATATTGCTTTTGTAAGAAACCACCAAACTGTCTTCTAAGGTGTCTGTACCATTTGCATTTCCACTAACAATAAATGAGAGTTCCTGTTGCTTCACATCTTCACCAGCATTTGGTGATGTCAGTATTCCAGAATTTGGGCATTCTAATACGTATGTCATGGTATAAATGTGCATTTCCCTAATGACAAATGATGAGGAACATCTGTTCATATACTTATTTTCCTTCTGCATATCTTCTTTAGTGAGGTGTCTGTTAAAGTCTTTGGTCTGTTTTTTAATTGGGGTGTTAGTTTTGTTATTGTTGAGTTTTAAGAGTTCTTTGCTTATTTTGGACACCAGTCCTTTATCAGATACATTTTTTAAATAAATGTTTTCTCCCCAACTGTGGCTTGTCTTCTCATTCTCTTGACATTGTCTTTCACAGAAGCACAAGGTGTTTGTTTGTATTAATTTTAATGAAATCCAGTTTGCCAATTATTTCTTCCAAGGATCATGTCTTCCCAAGGTCATCTAGGTTTTCTCCTATGTTATCTTGTAGGAGTTTTATCGTTTCACATTTTACATTTAGGTCTGTGCTCCATTTTGAGTTAATTATTGTGAAGGATGTAAGTTCTGTGTCTAGACCAGACACAGGCCCAGATGTCCAGTTATTCCAGCACCATTTGTTGAAAAGACTGTCTTGGCTGCATTCTTGTGCTTTTGTTCCTTTGTCAAAGATCAGCTGACTATATTTATGGGAGACTATTTCCTGGGCTCTCTGTTCTCCTCCATTAATCTATTTGCCTATCTTTTCCAATACCACACTGTCTTGATCACTGCAGCTTTATAGTAAGTCTTGAATTCAGCTAGCATTAGTCCTCCAATTTTGTTCTTCTCTTTCAATATTGTGTTAGCTCTTCTGAGTCATTTGCCTCACTCCATATAAATTTTAAAATCATTTTGCCAATATCCATAAAATAACTTACTGGGAGTTTGATTGGGATTGCATTGAATCTACAGATCAAGCTGGGGAGAACAGACAGCTTGACAATATTGAGTCTTCTCACTCATGAACATGAATATATCTCCATTTATGTAGTTCTTTGATTTCATTTATCAGAGTTTAATAGATTTCCTAATACAGATCTTGTACATACTTTGTTAGTAAGTATTTCCTTTTGGTGCTAATGTAAATGGTATTGTGTTTTTAATTTCAAATTCCACTTGTTCATTGTTAGTATTTAGAAAAGCAATTGATGTCTATATGCCAACTTGTATTTTGAAAACTTGCTATGACTACTTATTGTACATTGTCCAAAGCCATAGCATATGATCATGTCATTTGTGAACAATGATAGTTTTAAGTCTTTCTTCCCAACCTGTATACCTTTGGTTTCCTTTTCTTGCCATACTGCATTAGCAAGGACTTCTAGTACAATGCTGAAACTGAGTTCCGAGTAGGGATATCCTTGCCTTGTACCTAACCTTAGAGGGAAAGTTTTGAGTTTCTCACAATTAAGTATGGTGTTACCTGTAGGTTTTTTGCAGACAGTCTTTATCAAGTTGAGACAGTTCCCCTCTATTCTTAGTTTACTGAGAGTTTTTATCTTGAATGGGTGTTAGATTTTATTAAATGTTTTTTCTGCATCTATTGATATGATCATGTGATTTTTTTCTATGGGATGGATTATATTAATTGATTTTCAATGTTAAACCTGCTTGCATATCTGGATAAATCCCACTTGGTCATAGTATATAATTTTTTTATACTTTTTTGGATTCAATTTGCTAATATTTTGTTGAGGACTTTTGCATCTATGGTCACAAGAGGTATTGCAGTTTTCTATTCTTGTGATGTTTATGTTTGGTTTGGTATTAGAGTAATACTGGCCCCATAGAATGAATTAGGAAGTATTCCCTCTGCTTCTATCCTCTAGAAGAGATTTTAGAGCATTGATATAATTTCTAACTTAAACATCTGGTAGAATTCACCCAGGAGCCCATCTGGGTCAGGTTCTTTCTTTTTTGGAAGTTTATTAATTGTCAATTCAATTTCCTTAATAGATAAGGGCTTATTCAGAGCATCTATTTCTTCTTGTGTGACTTTGGACAGGTTGTTCATTTCAAGGAATTAGTCCATTTTGTCTACATTGTCAGATTTGTGGGCATAGAATTGTTCATACTATTTCTTTATTATCCTTTAATTTCTGTGGGTTCTAATAATAATGTCCCCTCCTTTGTTTCTGATATCAGCGATTTGTGTCCTCCCTCTTTCTTCATCTATTTTATTTTTTATATATTTTATTCATCTTTTCAAAGAGCAGTTTTGAGTTTCATTGATTTTTCTCTATTGATTTCCCGTTTTCAATTTCATTGGCTTTTGCTCTAATCATTACTATTTCTTTTCTTCTATGTACTGTGGATTTAATTTGCTCTTCTTTTTCTAGTTTCCTAAGGTGGAAACATAGATTATCAATTTCAGATATTTCTTTTTTTTAATAAACGCATTCAATGCTAGAAATTTCCCTCTAAGTACTACTTTCATTGCATCCCACAAACTTTGATAAGTTATGATTTCCATTTCATTGAGTTCCAAATTTTCTTTTAAATTTCTCTTGAGATTTCTTCTAGAATCCATGTGTTATTTAAAAGTGTGCTATTTATAGGGCACCTGGGTGGCTCGATCGGTTGAGTGTCCGACTTCAGCTCAGGTCATGATCTCACAGTTCATGAGTTCAAGCCCCACATTGGGCTCACTGCTGTCGGTGCAGAGCCTGCTTTGGATCCTCTGTCCCCACCCCCACCCCCACCCCCTGTCCCTCCTCTGTTCACACACGCCCTGTCTCTCAAAAATAAATAAACATTAAAAAAATTTAAAAGTGTGCTGTTTAATCTCCACATCTTTTGGGATTTTCCAGTTATCTTTCTGTTATTGATTTCTAGCTTAATCCTGCGGCAGTGTGATAGCAGAAATCGTATGATTCTATTCTACATGAGGAGTGTTTTAAAATTTTTAAAATGCATACCTAATATTCAATACAATCATTAAAAAAACAGTCAAGCTAAAAGAAGACAGGAAAAGAAGAAAATGGAACAAAGGACAAATGGAACAACAACAATAGCAACAAGAAAAAGGTTAACAAGATGGTAAATTTAGGCCCAACCAATAATAATTACATTAAGTGAAAATGGCCTAAACTCTCCACTTAAAGATTGCCAGATTGGATAAAGGGAACTAAATATATAAGTATAAATATAAAGATATAACTAGGTTAAAAATAAAAGTATAAAAATAGAAATGCCATTCAAACACCAATCAAAAGAAATGCCTCATATTGATTAAAGCAAATTTCAGAACGAGGAACATGATCAGGGATAAATAGAAACATTTTGTAATAATAAAAAGGATAACATATTTAAAAGATATTAACAATCTTAAAAGAGTATGCACCAGGGCTCCTAGTTGGCTCAGTCAGTGGGGCATGCAACTCTTGATCTTGGGCTTGTGAGTTCAAGCCACTATTGGGTGTAGAGATTACTTAAAAATAAAATCTCTTTTTAAAAAGTGTATGTACCCGCCCTCTGCCCCTCCCCCACTCATGCTCTGTCTCACTCTGTCTCTCAAAAATAAATGTTAAAAAAAATTTAAAAAAAAAGGGGGGGGGGTACCTGGGTGGCTCAGTCACTTGAGTGTCCAACTTCG
>NW_026059458.1:0-61468 GCF_023721935.1 Panthera uncia
AGCAACGTTTGTCATTCAATTAGCTTCTCCCCAACCACCTCTCTCTCTGCTCAACACTGGCAATTATCCCTGCTGTATTTTAGATGTCATTCATAATTATGAGTACAACGCCACACTGCTAATCTGTTGCAAAACGAAGTCAGATCTCTTGCAAACCATGCAGAATGTAATGGAATCAATTAAAGGCCTGCTGGAAAGCAGAACGGCCAGCCACACCGCGGGTGAATGAGGAGTAGGCCGATTGGACCCAGTGTGGACGTGAGAGAAGAGAAAACCAGCAGAAGATAGCAGGATGCTTCACGTGAGAATGATTCAAAGGTCAAGGGGTTAAAAGAAGCTTTGGGGTAAAACAGTTAAGGTTTGGTGTATTTTTGCAAAGAGGAGGCTTTTTAAGAGAGGGCTGAAAAGTCAATCGCAAAACAAAGGATATTCCATCGAGCTGTTATGCAATCTTGTGCACACAATTGAGCTAAAAGTCAACAGTTCTTTTGCTGTTTATTCTATGACTTATTGCATGGTTGCAATTCTAACCTAAGTCTCTTAACTGAAAGGTGAAAATAAACTTAGGTCCATCACTTCCAGATGCATTTTAAAGGTAAGGTTGCAAATCAAATGTTTTTACTGTCAAATTTTACCCACCCGCCCCCCACCAGTGGATTGACTTACTTTGTGTCCTTTCTCTATTACCCATTGTCCACAGGTAACCAAGACCTCCTGAGGGGTCCAGTCCTGTATCACTGCCACCTCTCTAAATTAGGCCCCCTTGGGGCTTCCGGGTGGCTCCGTCGGTCAAGCCTCGGACTTCGGCTCAGGTCATAATCTCGCGGTTTGTGAGTTTGAGCCTCGCCTCGGGCTCTATGCTGACAGCTCAGAGCCTGGAGCCTGCTTCGGATTCTGTCTCCCTCTCTCTCTGCCCTTCCCCTGTTCTCTGTGTCTTAAAATAAATAAGTAAACTTTTTTTTTTAATACTATAAGGTCTATGCCACCGTTCTCATCTTTGACGAGGAGGCTGAGGTACAGAGAGATTAGAGAACTTGTTCGAATGTGCATGTGAACTTCACGTCCTGAGGAAAAGAGTGCTGCTTCTCCTCAAGGAAGGTAAGCTGTTTCCAGGGCTGTCCCCGAGCCCAGACTCACCTGGCCGTGTTCAGGTTCCGATAGAGCTGCCCGAGGGACTCCAACAGCCTCCCCTCCATCTCTCGGTCCCTGAGTTGCTGAGCTAGGGCCAGCCAGTGCTCATGGTAGGTGATGCATGCCTCGGGGTTTGGGGATACAGAGCTGTAGAAATGGCAGAGGGATTTGGTGACCTGAAGCTGACCTGAACATAAAGCAGGGACATGAATGAGATCACTTGAGATAGGACGAGGGCAAAACGTGATCGAACACTTTTCTCTGAAGCGTGCAACAGTGTGGGACATACTCACTCTTTAGGTGCCGATGCCTTAAGCCCAACAGCAATGCCATTTCATAACAAAGGCGGCCGCTGGCCAGCTGATGTCCAGATACCAGGACTTGGGCCAACCAGAGAAGCACCTGTACTAATTCCATGTCTGTCTCCACGCTGGTCTGGAGTTCAGAATAGAGTCGGACGGCCCGCAGGAGATAGTCCTTGGCTGGTTGCCGAGCCCAGGACTTAAGAGTTAGGTGGCCAAGATTGGCCAAAGTCACCGCCTGGTTACGCACGTTCCCCATTTCCTGAGCTCTGTTCAAAGCCCGGAGATAGTTCTTGGCTGCCCTGTTCACCCGGCCTTCACCTTGAAGTGCAAGGCCCAGGAGGTTATGGACCACCCCCTTTTGGGTGATGCTCTCCATCTCCTTCTGAGAGTATAGCAGCGGCTCAAGAATGTCCAACGCCTTCTTTGCCTGGCTGGCTACGAGATAAGCCCACGCCAGGCACAGGGAAGACTCGAAGGCCTCCTGCTCACCCAGCAGCTGCCCTAGCACCAAGGCCTGGCTCAGGTAGTGGATGGCGCCATCAGGAGACCTGTGTTGGAGGTACACTTTGGACAGGATGAGACACAGGGCCCTCTGGGTGCTGCGACTGGCCTGCTCTTCACAGGCAACCAGCGCCTGCCTGAGCGCTGGGCAGGCCAGGGCAGAAACTTCACCCCAGCTTAAAGAGGGAACTCCAAGGAGCTTGGCGGTGTTCTGGAGAACCAGGTAGACCTGCCAAATTGGAAGGGACATCCCTTGGGCACTCTGGGTACCACGTTGCTGGACAGAGGCCACCGCAAGGTGTGGAAGATATTTCTTATCGTACAGAAAACTCAAGACGGTGGCCACGGCATCCAGGTCAGGAGGGTGTCCAGAGAGGAGTTGCAGACGCTCGGCAAAGGGCAGGACCTCCTCATGCCGGCCTAGGTCCAGGAGCAATCGGATGGCCAGGAAGCAGGCCCTGGCCTCCAGAACACAGCTGCCAGCCACAATCCCCTGGCGTAGCACATAGGCCACAACGTCAAGCTCATTCTTGGTGCTGGACTCACGGTCAGGCAGGCAGGCCAACAGGGCACCTGCCTTTTCCAGCAGGGCTGAGCCTTTATGCCTCAGCCTCTGCCTCAGGTAGATGGCAGCCAGATTGATGTACAGAGCAGCCACCAAGGATAGGTCCTCAAATGCCCCATCGAGGATGTACATAGCCTCCTCAAAGTACACCCTGGCCTGAGAGAGTTTGACCCTCCTGACGCTCAGCCGGCCCAGGAGGAAGCAGAGCCGGGCATGGGCCCAGGTCATGTGGTTCCTCTTGGCCCACTTCCTTGAGGCCTCCAGGTAGGCCACAAGTTCGTCCTCCTCAGAGAAGCTGTAAAAGGAAGACGTGAGGAAAGAGAAGGAGGAGTCGTAGAGGCTCCTAAAGTGGTCAGCGTAGCCCTCGTGATCCAGAAACGCCAGCATGGGGGCGAAATTCTCAGCCTCCTCCTCTTCCTGACCAGTGTTTAGGTCCACGAGCAGTTCTGGGTCATCGAGGTCATCGGGCTCTGGCAAGTGATAGCTGTCTGAGGCTGCTGAGAGGAGCTCCTCCTCCAGGCTGGAGTCCTCGGAACTGCTGGACTGTCTGGAGCCCACGGCCTGATGCTCCTCCCAGGCTCTACCAGTCCTGGCCTCCTTGAAGCCTTCAGGCTGGGACGCTGTAAGGGACAGGCAGAGTTGGGCAACCCTAAGCACCTGCCACTGTGGGGGCCAGCTCCTGGCAAGAGGGCAGGAGGCTGTTCTGAAGGACCGGAGGTCAGGTTCGGCATGATCTCTACTCACCACTTAGATCGTTTGGAAGATTCTGGATGGATTCAAACCCACCTGGATAGAGAGGAAAGACAGACCTGGTGTTAGGTCAGAATAGGCCACCATGCCTAGGCCTGCAGGTATATACCCCCGACCCGTGGTCCCCTCAGGGCCCTTTGTGTTTAAATTTCTCTAAGAAACTGGGCAGAATCTTCTCCTTTATCATCAGCTTAAGAGCTGTAGGGACCTGGAGAGCATCTTGTTTAAGCCACTCACTTCACGGTTGGGCACTGAGGTAGAAATAAGACCCAGAGCCAGAAAAGAAAAGTGGAGAAGCTAGAAACACGAGCTCTCTTCTAGGAGGTGTGGGAATGGGGAGGATGACAAAATCTAAAGGCCCAAATCTCCCAGGCAGATGACAACAGAGCCATGATCAAAACTCCCAAGCATGGCGCACTTTGTGGCATGTGGCATCATGCCACGTGGACACCCTTCCTTCTTCCTTCCTCCATTCGTTCATCGTTCATCTTCTCAACAGTCATTGATCCAGTATGTACGATGGGACGCGGGACTAGGTGACCAAGGGTGACTAATGAAGCAACTAGAGTGAAGAGGCCACTGAGCGTCCTGGTTTTGGTCCTCACGTAACCTCATGGGATGAGGTAGAAGGAACAGTCTTGAGCACAGCATTTAGATATTTTGAGTCTGAGGTACTCGCAGGGGCTCTAGGCTGAGAATGAAGTAGATCTGTAGCCAAAGAAAAAAGTTGAGACTTGCAAATACAGATTGAGGACCCACAGCCCCTCCCAAGGAATGGGCCCAGGCCCTAGGAGAAGTGTTTGGACAAGAAAGCAAAGCAGCTGGTGGAGGGGAGTTTGTGAATGAGCCAGAGAAACACCAGCATCTCCCGGCAGGTGGGAGGCAGTGAAGGAGATTGGAAAGGCACAATCCGAGAGAAAAGAGACACAGAGACCAAGGTGCCTGTGGGACCATCGCCTGACATCACAAAAGTGGAAGAAGGCTGGTCGAGAACCAAGAAGGCACCTTGAGTTTGGCAGCAAAGAACTTAACTCTCTTAGCAAAAGCAGTCATGGTACAACTGTGGAAACGAAGACCAGGTTCGTCTCCATGGGACAGGGGCTTCTGGAAATAAGATTCTAACTCTTCCTGGCAGAGAAACAACAGCTGCCTGTGCCCTCACTCTGCGCTCTCCAATGAACTTTGAGGACAGCAGGCCCTTCACCAAGTCAAGCCTCTGCCTACCACTCTCTGTGAGAGTCGTTGTCCATACTTGAGATCTGTAAGCTCTGAAGGGTAGAAGGCCCCATGGCCAAATGTGGGAGAGATAGGGAACCGGGCTCTGGAGAGCTACCGTTGTGCCCTGGCCCTCCCTGACGTTGAGAGCACATGAGAGTCTCACTGCAGCCATATCTCTCCAGGCCAGGGCCACCAAGAACACAAATGGTGCGTGAGTTGCAAAAAGATGCTCCCTCTGGGAGGAAGAAGTACCCACAGGCACTCCTTCCTGGGGCACAGGACTTGAGGAAGCTGGAATTTACCAACAGGATGCCCCTCTGCTGGTTGCCTTGGTGACAGTGGAAACCTTTATAACCACTAGGCTCTGCCCTGCATCCAACAGAGAGGCACTCTCGCTCTTTAGATAGGAAGCAATCGGCTACCTGGGACCTGCTCCTAGATCTCTCCCAATCATTGGATCAACGGTTGGTAGATCCCTTAGATCCAAGTCTGTGGCCTGCCCCTGCTGAAGGCAGACCCGAAGTAGTCCTGGATTGTCGGACCTCAGCAACCCCTGCCAGACAACGTCCACAGCTTCAGCTTCCTGGTCCAGCCTGGTAAGGGATGTGATCTGTTTGTGGCAAGAAAGTTCTGCCAGGGCTGATGCAGATGCCTGGGCTAGGTGCTCCTCACAAGTGCTCCTTGTGCATGGTGAAAGATTCTAATGCCCACCTCTGCTCCAGGGAGCGGGCCTGTGTGTTCCCTCGGCAGATTCTCTGTCCTGGGCCCATGAACTGTGCCCCATCTGACCTGACCACACAGGGGTGGACACAATATCACCAGCACTGAAGAGATGGGAGAACCACTCAAACCACTCAAACCACTGTCGTCCTTCCTGACACAGAGCAGCGGGCCTTTCCAAAATAAGGAAAAGGAGTGGCAGTCGTTCGCTCAATCAGTCATGCAGAAACTGATGAAAACTGCCAGCACCGAGGTCCCCCCCCCACCCAAAGCCAACACACCCCAACAGACGAATGTCATTCTGTGTTGGGGCCAGTGTGGTAGAGGAGGGAGGGTCCTGACTAGAAAGTGGGGAAAGGCGGTTCTTGGCCTGGCTCAGGCACAAATTCACCAGGAACTCAATTTCCAATCTATAAAATGAGAGGAGAAATCACCTCTTAGAACCTGTAACCTTCTACAGTCCTGCCTTTATCATTGGGGACCTAGACCCCCTTCAGCCCTAGGGGGAGAGACCTCAGTCTCAACTCAGGCAGTTTTCTTCTCCAAGATTAGAAGGGAAGGCTCAATCTGGTTGACCTCGCATGCTATCGCTGAGCTGAGCTTTCAAAGGGGTCTGAGGAGCAAATACTCACTAAGCCGGTAGACAGACGCTATGTCAGTATGAGCAAGGGTGTGGAGGAAGCTGGCACACTCAGCTTTCCTGTCACTTCCCAGGACCCACAGAGAGCATCTTTCCTCATCGCTGAAAAAGGCGGAGCTCTTGTTCCTGCATTGAAGAGAAAAGACATGGATGTTGATCGGTGCCAGGCCCCAGATGCAACCGTTCTCTCTCCAGCCCAGGATATAGCGAAGGCCACAGAGAAACCGCCAACTCGCTTGCCATAGCTGAAATCAGACTCCTCAGCTCATTGTTGCATAAGGTATTTGCCTCTCCTGCCAAGGAAGAAAAGCTATCAGCACCGCACTCATGAAGAGATGAGCTATGCTGCTGCTGAACAGGTCGAAGTGGAGATGAAAACACCCCTCCTGTTGAAACTCCATCTCTCAAGAAAAACAAAGGCCCTTCTCTCGACCCCTCCCCTTTCTTGGAGACCACCCAGTGCCCATTTTTAATGGAAAGAGGAATTTGTTGCCCCCAAAGGGAAGGGTTGAAAAGGGACCGTTAAGAGATATTTCTTTGTCAGGGACGGGTGGCACAATCTAGAGGAGCGATGAAGAAAGTTTGACTATGGTCAGAAGGGACTTTTCACAACTGCTGTCATCTCATTTCACGACACAGAACAAAAGCACTATGTGGCATTCAGAGAGTGGATGGGAAGTGGGGAGAAGGAAGGTCAAGGGCGGCAAGAAGTGACTGCAGATAACAGAGATCCTTATACTTGCTGTGCTGTATAAACTCGTTGTTAAAACCAATTTGCTTACTAGAAATTCGCCATCGAATCAAAGAATGTGGAAGCTAGAAGTGCTTTGGGAAGAATTCAATCCAGAATCTACCTGAACAATTTTTAAGATCTCTTTCAGGTCTAAATCAGGCTGGGTTTTTTTAAACCTCAGAATCCATTTTTTTAAACAAAAATAACTTGGAAGGCCCGAGAGTTAATAACGGCTACTAGTTGGGGGGCGGGGAGCTTATCGTGAATCAGACCGTCTGAGCTCATATAGTCTACACAATTGCCCTCTGAGGCAGGAGCTATTCTTATCACTTTTTGCAAAGGATGAAACTGACACACAGAAAAATAAAGTCGGTGGTTAGGAAGTGGTACAGCAGGATGTAAAAAAAGCTTCTCTAGTTCAAGCTGAATTGAGGGAGGGGCAGGGATGAGAGTGCTGTGGTCTGCCACCTACATTTGTCCCCACAACTCAGGTCAACCCGGTGATGAGAAGGCCAGGAGCTAATGTGAACGGCTCAAGGTGGCACCACCAGTTCGTGGCAGAACGGGCACGAAAGCTCTGTCCCGACACCGGGCCCAGGACTCTTTCCATGACACTTACTGACTCTGCACCTCTCTGGCCTGACTTCCAGATTCTCCCAGACCATGAGAGCAGCCATCCTCAAAAGAGCACCTAGCTGAAATCTACAACTAAACTTAGCTGAGGTTAAAAAAAAAAAAAAAATTATAGGATTTCAAATCTCTGTAGAACCCTTACATTTTACACAGGATTTCCTGAACTCGCTATTTCATTTAGCAACATGCTCAGAATGACACAGCTAGAAAGCGGTCAAGCTGAGACAGAAACTGTGATCTTCTGCCTGTGTGCCTGTTGCCTCATAGCTGATCTGCTAATGGCCTGAGTCCCAGCTATTTAGAAAGAGTCCAAGATGCCTCACAAATTACATTAGGGTTTCCCTGGCATGGAAATTGGGTTAGAATGGTAGGACTTCTAGAAATAGGGCAGGCTGAGCTGCTCCACAGGGGGCTACTCTCACCCTCATACACAGACAAATCCTAGATAAAACGTGACGTGGATGAATATTCTCATACATTCTTTAACCTGAAAGGAAGCAAAGGAAATGCCTGGGAGCCAGAAACAAAAGGAGAAACCAAAGTCAAGTTGAGAAGCCAGAGCAGATGGCCCAGAGACCCCAGGGGTTCTCAGCTGGGATACTTGCCCTCAGAGTTGGGGCTCACCTTATAATGCCACACAGGGACAGGAGATGTGACTTTGGGTCTATGTGAAGCCGGGAAGCTGAATTGAGCTCCCTACATAGCTTTGAGCTCCCTTTGAGCCTGAAGTCTGGAAGAACTACAACTTCTGTAAAGAGGAGATGGGAAAACTTGCCTGCCAACAACACATTTTCCATCTGTGTGAGTCTCTGGAAAAAATCAAACACCTGGACTCACACCATTAGAAGGTGTGGGCTCTGAATTACACTGTACAATGGAGGTATCAGAGTCAGAGAGCTTAACATTGAAAAACCAGCTCTGGACCTTGAGTTTCCTTGAGTTCCTAAGTTTTCAAGGAAAACAAATGCCAAAACTGCTCTACTGGGATGTTTTCTTCAGTCCGGCTTCATGCAGAGACCATGTTTTAAAATGTTGGGAATTCATTCACGTAACCAAAAATACAAACGCGAGGAAAGGAGCCACGGACAAAGAGTGCCAGCAGGTGCACAAATAGGTAAATGAACACTACAAAAGCTAGAAATAGCAACACCCTAAAGAGTAATTTATAATAGGCATGGTTAACATGATGAAATAAAAGACTGAATAGAAGCTACAGAGAAAATATGAACCTGGTCAGTAGCAACAAGTATATGTGAAAAATAGCAAAATACAAATTCTAGACATGAAAATAAAGGCATGGACACTTAGGACGACATGAGTTGAGTTAAACGGCAGGTTTTGTCTCAGCAGAGGAGAGAATTAGTGAAACTGAAGACGGTTCTGAGGAAATCACC
Source organism: Panthera uncia (assembly GCF_023721935.1). Classification (NCBI taxonomy): domain Eukaryota; kingdom Metazoa; phylum Chordata; class Mammalia; order Carnivora; family Felidae; genus Panthera; species Panthera uncia. The sequence goes on from NW_026059458.1 coordinate 8,591, forward strand.
CAGAATGCACCTAGAAGAACAAAAAGATGAAAAATGGAAAAGAACCGATTAAGCGAGATTGAGGATAGAATGGCAAGTCCAACATACCTCTGATAGGAATATTCCGGAAGAGAGACTAAAAAGAATGAGAGAGAGGCAATATTCAAAGGGAGAATGACTGAGAATTTTCCAGAATTGAAGAAAGACATGAGTCTTCAAATTGAAGAAGTACACCACGTCCTAAGCAAAATAAATAAAAATAATAAAAATTTTAACATGACTTCCATTTCTTTAGGGTTATTGGTCTTTTCATGTTTCCCGTTTCTCCTAATCCTTCTTTCTGGGTTCAACGATCTATTACTTGACTGTTCGATTTACAGGATGAAAGTTAAACAGAAAAGATAAGGGCATAAATTAATGAAATAAAAACAAATAAAGTAGAAGAAAATAATAAAGGTAAATGTGAAATTAGTGAAATAGAAAACAAACAATAGACGGTCAACATCAGAAAAATTGTTTCTGAGGATTAATAAAATGGACAAAACCCTGGCAAAACAGATTTGAAATTTTATATTAATAGTTATTTTCCCCTCCACTTTGAAGGCTATTCCATACTCAGCTAAATTATCATTCACAAGTATTTTTTAAGTATATTTAAGACAAACAAGGACTGAAGACTGAGAGTAGTTACAACTCACAGATCTCCAATGAAATAACTACTAAAAGATACATGATGTGAACAAGGGAGTGGACACCTTGCGATAAATATGTAACAGAAAAATCACATCTAAGTATATCATAGTACAAAACATTAGTAAGAATAACCTTTAAAAAATGAGGAAAAAAGGTGCCTACCTGCCAAGAAATGGCTGTGAGATTAACAGCAAATTTATCATCAGCAAAAATAGATGCCACAAGAAATGGAATTATAGGGACACCCGGGTGGCTCAGTCAGTTAAGTGTCTGACTTCGGCTCAGGTCATGATCTCACGGTTCGTGTTTGAGCCCCAAGTTGGGCTCTATGCTGACAGCTCAGAGCCTGGAAACTGCTTCAGATTCTGTGTCTCCCTCTCTCTCTGCCTCTCCCCCACTCATACTCTGTCTCTCTCACAAAAATAAAATATTTTTTAAAAATTCTTTAATAAAAAAAAGGCAGAGATAAACAATATGAAGTATAAAAAAGGGGATGTAAGAAACAGAATTTTTCAAACTTCTAATACTATGAAATACTGGCTTTACTCTTATATTCTTTTATCTGATATTGAGTGCATTAATTTTTCAGTTTTGCTTATTTTTTAATTTACACATTTCAATGTATACATTTCCTTTAAGTAACACTTTGGTGAAATGAACTATATCTACTATAATGTGAATATCCTAAATTTACCCTATCAACTGAAAAAAAGGCCAGTTACAGAAAAAAAAAAAATTTATATACATTTTTAAGTACACAAAACTCTAGTATGTTGTTGTTGTTGTTTTTGCAAGTGAACATCTATTCCTAAAATGTATCAGAATAAGGACTGGGAGGATACATATCAAATTCAAATAGAGTCTGCCCCTGGGGTAAGAATCAGGACCAGAAGGCAAAAGTCAGAAGGAGTAAAAAGGGTCTTCAGTTATATCTAAAGACATTTTTCCCTCAACACACACACACACACACACACACACACACACACACCAAATACTCTTTAAAAACACAAAATCAAAAGAAAAGAATGGTCTGGCATTCTGTCACCATCAGAAGCTTTTAAATCTCTAAAGGCACTCTGGCCAAAACAAATACCATGTCTATTTAGACAGAATGCCTGCCCCCACGTTTTAAGAACTGGTTTTCCAGCTGCTGTTGCTGTGAAACTACGTAGCTGATAGTGAAATATGTGCTGTTAAAAAAAGGAAACCCTCAACTTTGCCTCCTTGGAAAAACAGGATCCCTTTCCCATGTGTCAGAGGCACAGACCAAACCTGTCTCACAAAACAGCTTCTGTGAAATTTCACTCTTAATTGTCCCAATCTGGTTAAATAAATACAGATGGATGGATGCATGGATGGATGATGGATGGATGGGAGGGAGGGAGGATGGATGGATGGATGGATGGATGGATGGTTGGATGGATGAGTGGATGAATGAATGAATGAATGAATGGATGAATTAATGAATGAATGAATGTACTCTTTAGGGAGTAATATACTAGCACAGGGAGGGAGACCATGGGAAGAGGAAGGACACCAGCAAATGCTAGACCTTCTTCAGAAACCTGATACCACATGAGTACAGACTAAGAGTGACACCCAGTGGCCAGACCACCTGCATAACACACAGGATAATTCCCAGGACCTCCACACCCTGACTGTTGCTTGTGACCAGGTGGTTTATGGACTTTGACTCTCATTGCTGTGATTTGGGGAGGTCTGTAATCTAGGGAGTGCTTTGGGGGAAGAGGGGGTGTGATAAGCCACTCCCCCTGCCCCGCTCCTTCTTCCCTCTCTCCCTGTCTCCTGGCTCACTTTCCCCTTCCCTACCCAATATGTAGTCTCTAGTGATGGGGTCCCACAGGTGACGAGGTAGAGAGGCCATCAGAAGACACTAGAAACAAGGAGAATTTCTCATGCCACCACTTCAATACAGGGGGTTATGTTCTTCACAGTGAGAGTGGGCCCAACGAAGTCAGCTAAAATGTGGTAATCAAATTAATTTAGAGGTACAAGTACCATTTGGGGCAAGGTACGAGGTACAGAAGTCCCATAATGTATGACATCTGACACATTGCCCCCGACATCTTATTCAAACTGCTTCTCAAAGATTACCCATGGCAGTAACAGCACTAGTAAGAGTCAATGCGTATTGGTCATATACACACACACACTGTGCCACGCACCATTCCAAGTGCTTTACATGTACAGTATTAGCTCATGTTACCTCCTGACAACCCTATGGGCAAGTACTAACATTGTATGCATTTTACAGTTGAGATACCTGAGGCATAGAGACACCAATGGACATATCCAAGGTCCTGAAGCTGGGAAGCTAGCGGAGGCACACAATGTGCTCACATATCCATAAATGCCTCTCAGGCAGTCTGGCTCTGGAATTCTGATCACCGAGCTATGCTGCCTCCCGATGACCAGTGACCTCCCCATGGTCACAGACCTCTCAGTGACCAGTGACCTCTCAACGGCCAATCCCAAAGGCCTTTCAGCAGGCCTGCTTTACCGCTTTGCAGCCTGCAACAGTGTTCATGATCTCCCCACCTCCCTTCCTCCCTCCGCCTCATCTTGCCCCTTTGTTCCTTCGTCTCCTTTGCTACATTTCTTCTTCCTCTGCGCTGTAAATTGTTCTTCCCCACCAAATCTCAGTGCTCTTTATTCTTTCTCCCTCTTACCAGGACCTCAGCTGCAGAACTGTGTTGCTGAAAAAAGAACGCTAGCTTTAACATCAGGATTCTGGGGTCCCAGACGCGGAACCTTGGGTTCAGCCCTTTCACTCCTAGGGTCCGCACTAGCCCCCGCGGTAAATGAGGGGGTGGCTTGAGCAGTGTTCTCATTGTGGCTGCATATTAGCCCCACCTGGGGAACTTCCATAACCATGGCTGCCCAGGGCCCACCTGCACCAATGAGATAGAATCTCTGGGGGCAGAACACAAGCATCCATATTTATAAAGCTCTTGGAATCTCTAAATTCCTGTTGACTGGTCCACAGCAGTGACCTCTGCTCTCCGTTCCTTCCACCCCTTCCTAAGTGCCAGCCTCAGCATTCTCACTGGTCTCCTGCCTCGAGCTTCTCCCCTGCCCATGCACACCTCGCTCAAAGCCATGGTTAGAGAAGTTCCAGGCACATCATTTGTCACCCTTTCTCAGAGACACTCGCTGGCTCCCCGTTCTCTGCCAGATAAAGGACACAGGCCCCTGCACAGGCATTCTCCGTCTGCCACCTCATGGCCACGTCATGCCCCGCCAAGTCTTTGCCACACCAGTGCTCTCCTGATGACCTGCTTCTCAATGAGCAGGAGCCATTCCTCAAGCATCCCCCTCACTTTTCCTACCTGTGTTCACGTTTCTCCATTTCCATCAGTTGAAATATCTTGCATCATACAAAGCTGGCTCAAATACTGCCTATTTCATGAGAGTTCTCCGAACACCCTTTTCCTCCTTATAAACTCCCATTCACTCCATAATCCTTTAGGGGCTCAGTGAGTCTCTTCCTTGATTAGACTCACTTGGATTCCCACATTTCTGTGTAGGGAAAACGACCTTCTGTCTCTTCTCCCTATAAAGGTCAGGGCTTAGAAGGAGATTTTGCCCTTCTTCCACTCTCTTCAGTGGCTCTTTCACACAAAGGAAGGGATTCCAGTCCGAGTGTTCAGGGCCTTCAATAATCCTTGAGCCACGTTTTCCCTGTGTCTCAATGTGGCAGCCAACTCTGTTCCTTCTGGTACTTTCTGGGCCCAGGCTTCCTACTGTTTCTTATCCTCATGCAGGAAGGCCAACCCAGGGAGACTGGTCAATATTCCTGCTGCTCATTGGTCACACGATCTGCTTCTCAGAACCAGCCCTCTAGACTCCAGGCAGAAATGAGTGGAAGATATACTCTACCATCGTGGCCAACACTGTTGCCACACAATTAGCTTTCAGCAGGTAAACCTCCATGGGAGGATCTCTCCTTTCCCTGAGCTGTAATCTATAGGTCCCTGTGCAAGCCCTTCCCTAATGGGGCCCCTTGATTGGATGGGTAAGTGGCAGAATACAAGAGCCAACACCACACATGCAGGGATGACAGCAGGCCCTTCACCTTGGGGCCATGCTTCTCTCCTTACAGGAAGGCTTTCATGACCATCTGCTGAACGGAACTGACCTGACTCATTCTTGATCACTCATCCTCCCCTTCCCATCAGCCCTGGGGACAGCCTTGGTGGTCAGAATGCACTCTTCCGGCTCTGTCTTGCCAGGCAACCCTGGAGCTCATCTCAATCCCGTTCAGGATGGGGTGGGGCCACTGGGAAGGCGCCCGCTCCAGGATCCCAGAGGGCCTCTCTGCCATACTCACACTGGGGAGTAAGACTCAGGATCTATGTTCCTGGTGGGGACAAAGCCCACTTCTCCTGAGCGTGTCGACTTTCCAATGAACCACTGAAGCCCAGGGATGACAAAGCCGATGATCTCGATGCTTTCTCCCTGGTGAAAATTCAGCTCATCCTTTTCTTCCCTCTCATATTCTTTCCAGGCCTTACATTTTCCTCTGCCTGTGGGGAGATAACATCCATGTCAACTAAGTAAGGCAGAAACTGCTTCCAGCATACTATGAAATGAAGGGTCCCCAGAATTTAGAATTTCAAGGACCAGTAAAATCGTCTCCCCACCACACCCCCCTCCCCACCAAAAAAAAAAAAAGAAAGAAAGAAAGAAATTGGCAGGAATGACACAGGGTAACTGGCTTTTAACTTTGCCAAACTAGGACATTCAAAGAAAGGAACTACCATCCACTGTCACCTTCACTTTACAAAAGAAATGACGTATTAACAAATGCAGGAGAGATCATCTCAGAATACTGGATATACGCTAAAACTGAATAAAGTTCACTCATGGCAAGCTGAAAAGCTTCCTATATCGTCCTACTATGTCTGATTTGCCATTATCACATAAATACTTTGTCATGCTTAGCACAAATTGACAGACCAGTGTGAAAAACATTGTGGGATCTCTCCATTTCCTTCCAACTCCTTTGGCCACTATGAGCCTCGGTTTCCCCAACTGTACAATGAGAATAATAAGAATGCTTGTCTCGGGGCGCCTGGGTGGCGCAGTCGGTTAAGCGTCCGACTTCAGCCAGGTCACGATCTCACGGTCCGTGAGTTCGAGCCCCGCGTCAGGCTCTGGGCTGATGGCTCGGAGCCTGGAGCCTGTTTCCGATTCTGTGTCTCCCTCTCTCTCTGCCCCTCCCCCGTTCATGCTCTGTCTCTCTCTGTCCCAAAAATAAATAAAAAATGTTGAAAAAAAAAAAAAAAAAAGAATGCTTGTCTCATAAATATTAGGAAAAGCCAAAGCGATTACATGCCCCAATGCCTGGTACCTAATCAACCCTCCATAAATGTTAGCCTCGTGTCACCGGTGAACAGAAAACTGCTCAGGACCCAGAGGGATTTGGAAGACTTCCCTTCTGACGATGGTCATTACTCAGCTTGATGAGTTTCCCAGCTAAGATCTAGTAATGACATATTTATAAGCTCCGTACCGTCCAGTTTACAAAGTACTAATTAAGCCCATTTTCTCAGATCCTCCCCAGAGTCCCAAGGGGATCAGAATCCCCTTTTTATAGGTTAAAAGGTGGAAGCACAGAGAAGGTATGTGATTTGTCCAAGGAACTCAGTCTCTCAACTTCTGGTTAGCACTTCTTTCCGCTAATCCTGCTTTGCTTGGAACGATGGTTTTTATGTGTCTTAGTTTCGGTATTTGCGTTAGGTGTTCTGCTGAAGCTACTGGCTTTTTTTTTTTTTTTTTTTTTTTTTTTTTGTCCCCTGACATTTTTGATCAAGTTATTATCGGCTGTGTGTTCAAGGTCAGAAATTCCCACCACTTCGTGGGTTGATGGGATCTGTAGTGCGTTAAACACCTGCAGCGCGAAAAAACCATACTAAGAGATTTTCAGATGTCCTTTGGTGGATTTCTCATGATATTCGAAGTCAGTTTTATGGTAACATTATACTCATTAGGAACATATGGCACAGTAATCTTGTGAACCGACGGAGATCACGCTGGTCTTAAGGTGTGGAGTGAGAATCTGAACCCAGAGCAGACGTCACAGCCCTGTATTCATAACTCCAGGGAATGCTTTTACTGCCTCAGATAGCTGAAAATCTTATTTATGGTCAACTGATTGATTAGATCTAATATCTGGGTTCCATAATTCCCTGCATTTCTTTTTATAAAGTGCTATTTGGGAAAAAAAAAAAAATAAAGTGTCATTGGAGCCCAGAGCGTATAAAATTGCACTTGGGCTAAGTTGGTTGGGAGTGGGGAGGGGCTCTAAGGGTGAAGATGAACGGAATTATATTTCAGACACTTAGAAAACATTACAGTTCATTTCCAGTAGATACACATATACTTATAGCCACATGTGTGTATGTGTATTTATGTGTACTCACATCCTTACACATGCGTACAGAGATTACCTAGAATATACGCATATATACATAATACATAATGTTGCATATATATGTAAATATATATAGACTTCATTTCTCTATTCAACAAATATTTACTGAGTATATCCATTGTGTGCCAGGCATTCTGACTCTTCCTACATTCAAGACCCATTTCACCTAACTTTAAGGGAAACTGGAAAAACGTTTTGACCAGAGATTGAGAACAGGCAGCCTGCGGCCCACATGCGGCCCACACAAGGCTGCTTATTCACCCATATGTCTTTAAATCCCTATGGTCCCTACCACTCCCCTACCTCTCCTATTCAGGCCCTCTCTGCCCCTGGGAGCATTTGTATCAATAGCCCTGGGTTGAGACTTCTCATTTCACAGGCAAGGAAACCCAGGTTATAGAGAGCAACCACTTTCTCCAAGTCCAGGGAGCAGCAGAGGTTAAACAGGAATTCCCATCAATGGACTCCAAACTTGCAGATAAAGTTAGGAGGCAGGGCGATATGATCTCCCCGACAATACCGTCTTCAACTCAGCCATACCTATCTGATAGGAGCCTGTCCAATCCCTCTTCCTGGAAAAGCCACAGCTTCCTGGGTAGTTCTTTAGGAACCATCTGCCAATGGAAACGCGGGGTTTGCAAACACGGATTTCAAAAAAACTGACAACAGCGAGCAGAATAGGCCGTTAAAATAACAATGAGGGTGATAATGGGTAAGTATCATGGTTATTATTCCTATTATAATGATGACTGACATTTATTGGGCATTTAAGCACTGTGAAAAGGAGAGGAATTCAGCAGGCCTGGGATGATTTTTTTGGCTCTGCGATTAGTTGGCCAGTGAAATAACTAACAAGGGATCCCTTTCCATTATCACTGTCAAATTCTCTGCCAGAGCCAACCACACGGTCCACAGCCTGGAATCGTGCATATTGTCACTCGGTATGTGACAATCTCCCGGTAGGGATTTTCAAACTTTAGTATGGAACACATCCTCTTACGTTCAAAGGGAGCTTATATAAAATGCAAATTCCTGAATCTAATCCTAATAGAGTCTGAAGATGGCCAGGGGGGCACTGAATTTATAGTAAATCCCCAGATGATTCTGATACAAATGGTCCCCAGCCCCCACATTGAGAAACATTGCATTTGGAGATCAGGCAGTAGGTTTCCTCTTAGGTACAATGTCCATCTGAAATTTTGAGTTGTCTCCAGTTTCATCAAGTTGTGCAAATTTTGACCATTAAAAAAAAAATGACAAAAGACAAAAAACCATCCAGGTTTTCTTCCCTCCCTGGCACCATAGATGCCCATATGTGCAAAAATGTCTCCTCTGTTCCGTGCAGACCTCAGTTCTGCTCTGGGACCCACTCCCAAGATGCAGGTGGCTACTCACTGGTGGAAAGGGAGCGGCAGAGGTTCCAGGGCTGACACGGGCACCAGGCCCCGATGACCAGTCACCAGGGACACGCCCTCCCACTCGGATCCACCTTCAACTATTTTCACGGAGATTAACTCCTTCTTCCAAAGTGTCAGATACTCCCCTTCCTTCTCAGGCGGCTGAGCCACAGAGCACACGGCTCTGCAGAAGAAGTGGCCTGTAGATAATGAGAAAAGCCCCTCCAAGGAGTAGAAGGAAGTGAAAAGGGATTATCACACAACGTAACATTTCTAACAGAAGCCGAAATACTTTTCTTCCTGGGAGTCAAGGACACAGCCAAGGGAGAGGCATCCCAGAGAGACTTTGGGATCCCAGAAGAACTGTACCAGGGGGGGAAAAAAAGCCACTGAGAGGGAAGGCACTTAAATTAGACACCACAAGCTCTGAGTAATTTGTGAGAATAAGGTTTAATTGGGACTTTGCCTTGAAAAAAAAAATGAAACAAAAATTAATGAAAACACATTTAACGGAATTTCAGTTACAATTGCAAGCTTCTGCTTAACCTGAGGACCAGAAAAGAATAAGTTGATTTGGGCGAATATAATTTCTGCAACTAGATTTTACAGTAGCACAGTATGACATTCTTTCCTTCCATTGTGATTTGTGCAATGCAATCATAAACAGCATCATTTTGCAAAAGATTCTATGCAAATCTGGCTTTTTCACTGTGTCTGTGACGTCATCAGTTGTTAACTGATTGGTTGTAGCCCTGCTCAGATTCCTCCTTGTTAACAGATCAGCCGGTGCTCCAAGAAGTTCCCTGACACCATTTTCCTCAATTTCATAAAATCTTGCGGGGTTTGTAAGATCTGCAATTTTATTTCACAATCCAATCATATATATTTTAAAAAGGGATTCTTACTCTCGGATGCACATTAGTATTGTCTGGGCAACTTTCAAAAAATACCAAAGCCTGGCTCCTATCTCTGGAGATTTAATTGGCCCTGGTGGAGCCCTGGCATGGGCGTCTTCTAAAAATTCCCCAAGTGGTTCTAACACCAGAAAATCAGTGAGACTGACAAATATAGCTGTTCGTGGGATGTCAGTGTCAAACCAAGAGATATGTTTGGAGTAATATAACAGGTGGGTTCTTTATGAATATTCTCACCTTTGAATGATTTTTGCCTCTCCGTGTATCCTAATTACTTCAGGGACGCTGATAATAAATATCCACATAAAAGCCCATTCCACCCCACTCCAAGCTCACCTTCCTGTATCAGAAGTCCCAGGTATATTGTTTCCAGGTGTTTCTCATCCACGGAAACTTGGATCTCTGTATCTTCCACCAATCTGCAGTTGAGCCAGTACTTATGGTCAAAGAGGAGATGTTCCAGACATGCAGATACATAGCCTAAGAAATCAAGCCAACAAGATTCCTGGACAACGTGATTTCTGCCATTAGCTGAGCCCAGGAAAGGTTGAGAAAGCTCCTTTTGGAAGTTCCTTCTTGGACTTCCATCCTCAACCTGACCCCATTTAACTGGCATTAGAAGAGCATAGAGAGGTAGCTAGAAAATTTCTAGAGTGAACTGATTCTTCTCAGCATCTGTTGGGAAATACAAGTCATTTTTAAAGGATATTTACCATTTCCAACACGTTTTGAATGTGCAATGAGCTGACCAAACCTAATTACCTTTTTCTAATACATCCATGGAGCAATCTCCAAGATCATAATTTGGACCCTGGGAGGTCCTGGTCACCCCCCACCCCTTCAAGTTTTCCTGACTTGAGTTTCAAATTTCTATGTCCCAGATGATGCAGTGGCTGATGGGCTGCCCATGACCCACAAATGAGTCAGGATTTTCTTTAACATCCCCTCTCTGACCCTCTCCATCAGTCATGCTCAGTATGGTCTCCCTTGTTAAAACCAGACTGGAAACTCTGCAAATTGCAACTATGGGTAATAATTCACACACGCCTATAAATGTGAATGACTTATGTTAAAATTTTGCTTCTCTTTGAGACTGCCTCTTTCTTAAGATGCAAAAACCTGTTTTTTTCCATTCTGACTCTCCATTATACCTGCTTAGGCCTCGTGTGTTTTCTATAATTGTGCATCTTGTACTTTAATTGCACATAAAGCACCTGGGGATCATATTAAAATACAGATGCTGGGCCAGTTGGTCTGGGATGGGTGCTGGGATTCCACTTTTCTAACAAGCTCTACATGAGGCCAATGTTGCTGGTCCATGGAGTACACCTTAAACTGGAGGTGGGTCTCTAAATGGTCACAGGAGATGCACAGTATGGAGAACAGAAAGTCGCCATGACTACAAGAGAAGCTATACCTTCTAGCCAAGAGTGATCTTGACCCCTCCCTCCCTCCACAAGGTCATTTCCTAGAAAACCCTGCAATCTGAGTCCCCTTTAGCAGATAACTTCCCATCCCTTTCTTTGACCCTTTTCCAAAAACATGGGCTACAGTATCCAGAGCTTTACTATTCTGAGCAGCTACTCTGATCTTACTGAAGACTGGTTTCCTTTTTTTTCAAAACCATCAATCTGTATCTCTCCCAGTCCTTTGAATTTAGTAGATCACTAAGAACTTCCTGCCAGTTGATTGATTATCTGAGAAAGTAGTCTCTTCCTGAAATCGAAGAAATGTGGCACATAGCATTTGAGGGTAGTAGTCAATATTTGCTTTAGATTTAGTTCCAGGTAGTTTGTGACATTTCAAAAGTTAACCACCCACGTTAGGGCTCTACCTCTTTCAGTTATCAGAGCTGGGCCAATTCCCCAATGTCAAGCCTTACATATTGGCTGAACTTTGATGTAGTTACATCCTCCAGCTGCTTGCTCCACATCATACCTAAGTTCAAGTAGGTGGAAAACTTCCAGATTTCCTCCATGGTCTTGAAGGTGATGAGGAACTGAGCCTTCTGGGACTGGATACCCACCAACCTGGCTGAGAGGTCCTGGGTAAAGAGAACAGTGAGAAGACCTGGGGTGACAGCGTCTTGTTAATGATCTCATAGACACGCAAAATGCTTCATATGAATTTCTTGATTGTGGCATTGATTTGTTTTTATATCACCAAAAAAAAAAAAAAAAAAAAGGAAACAACCTAAATGTCCATCAATAGGAGACTGGTGAATTATGATTCATCCACGCAATGGAATATTATGATATTACTCAGCCATAAAAAAGAATGAGGAAATTCTTGGTGCTCTGACACAGCTCCAAATATACGCTGCTAGATGGAACAACAGCCACAACAGAAAGAAAGCAAAGTGCAAAGAATACCTTTTGTGTTAAAAAAAAAAAAAAAGGTGTATAAGGGAAGGGGAAGGATAGATAATAGAAGGCACCTTGAAAGAAACTTTGATTGTGAATCTATGTCTAATGAGTATTTTCATAAAGCTGACAGAAAAACCAAATTACACAGAAACAAAAATCATCCACAATCCCCCCTCCTAGAGATCATCGATGTTAACACCCTTGCGTATTAACTCTGAATCCTTTTTCCTCTCCATGAGTTTGGAAGTAACTATTTTTTTTTTAATTTTTTTTTTTAACGTTTATTTATTTTTGAGACAGAGAGAGACAGAGCACGAATGGGGGAGGGTCAGAGAGAGAGGGAGACACAGAATCTGAAACAGGCCCCAGGCTCTGAGCAGTCAGCACAGAGCCCGACGCGGGGCTCGAACTCACATACTGCGAGATCGTGACCTGAGCCGAAGTCGGACGCTTAACCGACTGAGCCACCCAGGCGCCCCTGGAAGTAACTATTTTTATATAAGTAGAACTACATTATGTAAGTTGTTTTGTAATCTTTTGTAACTAAATAATATTTTGTGAACCAGCTCCCTTGTCATTAAATAATCTGCATTCTTCTTAATGGTTACATATGTCATTGCTACATTAATATAATTAATTCTTAACATTGCCTTATGGTTAGACATTTGAGTTGTTTTCATTTTCTTACCATCCTAAACAGTACCGTGATAAACATCCTAGAGTTAAATCTTTGTACACATCTTTGATAGTCTTGATGCAAGTTATTCTGAGATGTGCATTTGGGAATGCAGACATTCATGTTTTCAATCTTAAAATGCGGGAGCCAAACTGCCCTCCAGAAAGGCTGTGCTAGGCCAGTTTGCATGCTCCCCTACCCCAGTTTTTTTCAATAACTGAGAAAACAGGCCTGAACCACTATGCAGACTTGGTTTTCCCTTAAAATCTTTTTTCTGTTTCTTGTCCAAGCTTCTACAGTTGACTATAAGGACTGATGGCCAGAACATCCTTTCTCCCCCAAGCCAGGTCCTGCCATCAAAGATCAACCCCCGGAATACTGTTCTGGGAGAACCCTGTGGAAAGAAGAGGATAGAAAGAGAGGATATCTACCCTGTGGATAGAAGAGAAGAGGACAGGAGAGAGAAAGAGCCCTCAGGTCAACAAAGTCAAAACGCTGGGGTTCTCCCATACCAGGCCCCAGGAGTCCCCAGATCCTTGGATGTCGATCCTGTTGCTCAGAGAACGGGCTCTAGATAAAAATTGATTTCTGGGAGATTCATCAATTGTCAGGCACCTCACAAAGATCTTTATGAACATTGCCTCATTTACTCCCAATAACCCTGTGAAAAGAGTACGATTACACTACTGAATACATTCTAAGATGCACTTTTCCCACATTTGACCATTTCTGAAACAAGAGAGAAGGAAGCACGGCATCATACTTAATTGGCAGTATTTCTTTTCTTTCCTTTGAGGTATATAAGATGTTGGTGCGTTTTATAATCAAATGGCACCTCAGGTTTAATAGAAAATGGTCCTCTCCACGTCAAGAAGGGCCAGGCACTTCTTGATTGCCAGGTTAAGCAATCTGCCCATGGTCACCTGTGTGTGTGCCATGGCACCTTGGCTGGAGCTGAGATCCAGCTGACTCCAGGTCTCAGTTCTGGCACACAAGTTTGCCTGGCTCAATCCTCAACCCAGCAGACCACCTGGCTCAATCAAACCCAGCTCTTGCCCACGCCGAGAGTGACTCAAATTTTAAAAAAACTATGGTGCCAGTTAGCAGCTCGTGCCTCCAAGTTTCTGAATTCTGGAAATTAAAAAAAAAAAAAAAAAAAACACTACTATTTATAATTTGTCTACTATTTATGGAGTATATACCACCACCCAAGCAAAGCCAAGCTCTCTACAGATACTGACTCACTGACTCCTCCCAACAAACCAAACACTTTTTTTCTTTTTTTTTTTTATACGTGACAGATTAATAGAACACATTTCCCTTTATAATTTGTATCAAATTAATTCAGGGACTGTAAAAATAACAAGAACATATTAGTTTATTACATAAGGTAATATTCTCTCTATCCCACCTCTAGTTGCAACAATTTTTAACCATTTCTGACTTTGGCTCTCCTAGTAAGTCCCTCCTAAGCTGTAAATAATTTGGCCATACCCTTCTTCCTTGGTGTAACAACTGAAGATACTAGCTACCCACTATGAAAGAGGACGAATTGGTTTTTTACTTCAATGCCTTTTTCCCTCCCATTCTAAAATGTATAGTTACTAATTTTTGATTGGCAATTTTGGTAATTTAAAAAAATACATACTTATTGGTTACCAGTGTTGAGGAAAGGGGACAGAGGAGAGTTATTGTTTAGTAGGTACAGAGCTTCCATTTGGGATGATGGAAAAGTTCTAGAATGAACAGTGATGATGGTTGCATAACAATGTGAGTGCACTTAATGTCACCAAATTACACACTGAAAATAATTAAAGTTGAGAGTTTATGTTATGCATATTTTATCACAATAAAAAACAATAAAATTCCAATCAAAAAAATTAATTTCATTTTTTTTTTAAAGTATACTTGATAGATATCATAACGATTCCCATCCTACACAGGTAAGTAACTTGTGGAAGGTCAAACAAATAACAGTGGCAGATTTGAAACCGTTTTCTCTGACTCTGCAACTCCTCGCCAGCTTCGGAGTGCTGCCTATTCTTGTTGGGCAGAAAATATGTACATTTTCATTCATTGTTTCCTTCAGTCAGCCCTGTTCTTGAGGGCCTACTTTGTTCCCGGCACTGTCCCAGGTGCTGGTGAAACTTGCAGCGGCCGGACGAACACAAGGCAGGCTCAGAATCGCACCCCTCCATCCAAGCTCACCTTAAACAGTGCACGCACCTCCTGGTCCTCATTCTCCAGCGCCCAGAGCCGCCTCCTGGCTGCTTCCTGCAGGGGGCCGTTTACACACCTCCTGGAGCGGCTCTTCACACTGAAGGAGAGGGTCAGATCTTAAAGAGAAGAGAGAGAGAAATGCAATCAGGTCAGGCTGGAAATGCAATAAAAGGGAAGAAAGAATTAGATGAGGCCCAATGCTTCCCACACCTAAACCTTAAATTGATATCCTCATTAATTAGAGATTACAAGTACTCCTAACTACCTAACAATCTTCTGAGCACCTTTTGAAAAATGTCCCCCAAGGCAGAAAAGAAAAAGAAAAGGCTGAAGCCCCAGCATGTTCTGGAATCCGAGGAGTTGCTGTTGGTTATTCCTGCTTTGAACAAGGTATATTTCTACGCTGCCTGGCACTGAATGCCGATACAAACAGGTAGACATATATTGCCTCCTGTGAATGATTTGTGAAAGTTTTGAACAAATACCAACTTATCCATTCATAGGGAAATGTATTAATATGTCAAATGTATGATATGTCATAGATATTATGTACTTTATATGCTATGCATACACCATACGTTTTTCTCTAAACCATTTCTTTCTAATAATGTTTCTATTAATGTTTGTCAGGGTAACTGGTAATGTATTAAAGTCTACCTTTAATTTCTTCAAAATGCACATTTATTCAACCACTATTGTGAGCAGAGGCTGCTTCAGGCACTGGGGTATCACAGGAACAAAATAGACACGGTCCCTGTTCTCACAGAGCTTGTATTCTAGGCAAGTAACCCATTCGGTGAACACAATAATTTCGGAGGGAGAAAAGTGCTACAAACTAAATGCAATCAGGCGAACAGACAGAGGGACCAAGCACTTGGAGGCTGAGGTATGCCTTTGAATAGTGTTGTGAGGAAAGGTCATGCTGAGGAGGTGCATCTTATAACCGAACTTTGCCACATGCCTTCTTTAGACAATAAGTAGCCATCTTGTTAATAATTAGCAAACGCAAGGAGCCAAAAAGGCATTGGACTGCATAACCATGGAGGTCTCTCTTCTAATCCTAACTTGCAGGGACTTTGCAAATCCCTGAGCACTTTAAAGACGGCCCCTTTCATGCTGACCTGGGTAACACAAGGCAGCCTGGAATCCTACCTGTAAGAGGCCCATTTTTAAACTAGAAGTCCTGAAAATGTTGTGGCTGCCGATTGGCTCCAACAGGACACGCCCAACTGACCTGACATTGGTATGAACTGCGGGTGGATGTGTGTTCCACTCCGTTCCTCCCTGGCCTGCGATCTAATCTCATCCAAGCCGTCCATCTTCAGCAGCCGAGCGGATCCAGTCTTCTGGGAGCCTCACTGATCAGCGCGCTGACCTCTCGGAGGAAGCAGGAGGCGAAGCCCAGGGAGGCGGAGTCACACAACCTGGGCTCAAGGCTGGGCTCCGCGCTGGCTAACTGCCATGCCCAACAGTTAATTACCTCTCTACACTTGACTTTTCTCACTAGCAAAATGACTTGTCGAATAACCTATCTCACACAGCTTTTAAGAGGCTTACAAATGAGATTATGCATATAAAGCTTTTTGTTCAGGGCCTCCAACATAGCAAATACTCACTTAACACCTTAAACGCTGGCTCTTGACCCTCACAAACTTCCCACCCCCACCCCAGTGCTACAGCAATTCCTGATCTCTCTGCTCTCATCTTGTCACACCTGTAATCAACCTTGACTCTGACTGATTCTGGGATGCCTTTTTGCCAAGCCCATCGCTCCTGTCCTTCCAAAGCCTGACCCAAACTCCCTTCCAGAATCTCTTGCAATAGCCCCGAACGAATGACAGTCCTTTCAGTGGGGATCTCCTTGCCCTGCATATGGATCCGTGGATGTGTCACTCAAAAGACCGGATTTAAATAAGCAAACTGCTTTTGAGATCCCAACAGGTGAGAGCCATCCGTGAGAGCCTCCTGTCTGGGATCCTACAGTGCCCTCAGCATGACCAGACTGGGGAATAGATCAAGTTCACTCCAGCGTTAGTGTGAAGTGCATTTTGTCATTTTTTAAAAATCTTTCTGAAAACTGGTCGTTTAATCATGCTAATGTATCTGATTGATTTTGTCTACGCCTCTTCTGCATAAAGGAGAGATTGGCAGCTGGAGTAAAGTGTCCCCTTCTCACTCCGTGACTTTCCTGGAAACAGCGTCATGGAGGAAAACACTGAAAGATGGAAGAGACCAGCCCCGGTTGGATAAATTTCACCTACACGTACCCTCTGTTCATTGGCCTTCATGCATCGAGAAGGCAAAATGCTGACTCCACTGCCTTCAGGAAACAACAGATGGCAAGTTACCTTTTTTTCCAGGATGGCCCAAGCTGACAGACAAATAAGCAGACTGACACAAGAACAAGAAAGGGCAAGGTTTTTCTCATCATCAGCCCAGCAGCTGGACAGAATTGAAAAAATAATAATAAAAATAAAGAACCCGTAATGACAAGTAAGCAATATCCATTTACCTAGTTCATGTCGCTTGTAACATTCATAATGCAAATCTTTTTCGCAAATCTAACACTTGTATGCCAGACAGGAGCACATGCTTGGAGTGGCAGTGAAGCATGGTGGTTATGAACAAGGACCCAGGTTTGATTGCTTTTCTCGTCACCTACTAGCTTTGCAGTGGTGGGGAAGTTGCCTTTCTCTCTGGGACTCTGCCACCTTTGCAATGGGGAGTTTGGCGGCACCTCCTAGAGGTGAGCACGTGAGAATGAGACGCGATCACTTAGCACATGCTTGACACACGATTTGCCCTCAAAAAAGGTCCCTGATGATAATATACTTTCTTTAGTATAGCAAACATATATGGAGCTCCTAATACGTGCTGGATCATGAAGAGCTTTGAGTGTCAGTCTGAGAAGCTTTAACTTAATCCTGCAGGCAATGGAGAGAGCACCGGAAGATTTGTGAGCAAGTGAATGTCATAGTCAAGCCCATGCCCACAACGATGCATTTTGTGGTGGTGCCTAGAAAGGATAAGAGGAAGGGAGCTTGCAGATGGGAGACATAAGGAGGTTACTGTGGTATTCGACATGGATAATATTTGTTTCAACAAATAGGGCTTCTCTTTAGGGTTTACATACCTGGAGTCATATTCTGTGACAGGAAACATTTTTCCTTGTCTTCAGATGAGGTTATAACCTCACTCGATATGGTTGGATCCTTGGAAGGAGTTTCTTTACCTGGAGGAGAGCAAGTGAAAGATCATTTGTGTGGGTGTAAGCAAGATAGAAGCATGGACTGTAAGTCCTTGTCAAGTGACAATTTTTTTCTCCAGGGCTGGTGGCATGGAAGAATTCTCACTGCTTGCACCATTACCTTGTAATTATTTAGTACTCAACTGTTATCAAAGACCTGTCACACATGCTCCCTCAATCCTGCAGTCGCCTGGGTGCCCCTGTTTTATTTAAAATAAACAAGGGCGCCTGGGTGGCTCAGTCGGTTGAGCTTCCAACTTCGGCTCAGGTCATGACCTCATGGTCTGTGAGTTCGAGCCCCGTGTCGGGCTCTGTGCTGACAGCTCGGAGCCTGGAGCCTGCTTCAGATTCTGTGTCTCCCTCTCTCTCTCTGACCCTCCCCTGCTCATGCTCTGTCTCTCTCTGCCTCAAAAATAAATAAACATTTAAAAAAACTTTTTTTAAATAAACAAACAGAACAGATTCGTGCTCACACGTCAGACTGGGTCCCCTGGCTGAGTACCCTGAAGATGCTCATTCTGTGTTGAGCCTTCAAGGTCATTATAGATCTGAGGTCCATGGGTGGATCACAGAAGTGTTAGAGCAGAGCAAGACAGAGTGGTGTCATTAGGGAGATGACTGAAGCATGCATGGTTGTCATGGACCTGAAATGTACGATGGTCCCCAGACTGCCCACTAGAGTCTTGTATGAGATCTCCAAAATGTTCCTATCTTCGCAGCTGTAGAATTGGAGTGAAAGGAGAAGAAAGAGGGTCATGGCATAGGCTAGGGTTAGGAAGGAGGCTATTTTGATGGCAGAGAGTTGAAAAGAGAAGCGAATACAGCCATAAAGCATGGGGCAATGGTTATAAAAGAATAGAAGGACATTTCACAAGTATCACTGGGAAATGTGGGCCTCCTTCGTGGTATCCCGAAAATACAAGAGAACTCATTGACACATTACTTGTGTGGTTACTCTGTTCCTTTGACCACGAAACTGCTCAAGGACTATCCCATGGGATCAGCATATTATGAGCACTACCTTCTCCTGGAAAGAGGGGTTAGGAATCTTGGCTCAACCACTCTGTGGGAGGCACAAGGTTAATTCTCCCAGTTTCTTCAACTGTAAAACTGTGCTAGGTCAGACTCAAGGAGACCTACCAGCTTCCCATTCTGGACCTGTTCTTCTACTGATGCAGCCCAAGAGTGATAAGGGACCAGCAATCACACTCCATCCACTCACTGCTGATTGGTGCCGAACCCAGATTCTCACACTGCTGCCAGGGGTCTTGGCCTCCTCTCCATGCCTATGCAGCAAGATTTTGAGGCCCAGGTGGAGGGCCTTCCATTTCTTCATAGCAGGAGCAGTTAGCACATTTGGGGGTGATGTATAGGGAGAATGAAATGGATTCGGGTTTGAATAGGCAGAAGGAGGGGCCCGTCAGCTCACAGCCTTTCATCCAGTCCATCTCGTTAGGCATTCAGTGCTGAAAGCAACTTAGCTGGAAGGCTGGCAGTCATGAGCTATCAAGCTATCGTTGAACAGGATTATTTTGTGGTTCTGCTCCCAGGAACCAAAGGCAACGGTAGCAAAAAGCCACAGGCTTGGGAATCGTGAGATAAGAGGTTGAGCACAAATCAGATTCTCCCACACCCTAGCTAATGACCTTGGGCAAGACATTTCACCCATCCATTTTCTGAGGCTTCACTTTGCCACTCATAAATGTCAGACTGATCTAAGTTAGTGTTTCTCAACTCTGACTGCCCACTTGAATCACTCAGATGGGTTTTTAAAAATAGCAGTGCCTAGGCCACATCTCCAGAAATGCTGACTTACTTGCTTCCTAGTGCAGCCCAGTCATAGACATTCTTTTAAATTCTCCAAGTGATTCTAATTGGGCCCAGTGTTGGGAACCATACACCTAGACTGGTGCTTCTCAAACTTGAATGTGTGTATGAATTGCCTGGGGATATTGATAAAATTTAGATTCTGTCTCAACTAAGTTGAAAGCCTACGGTTCTGCCTGTCTAATGTGCTCCCTAGTGGAGCTCCTGCTGGTCCCAGGAAAACACTTGGAGTGGTGGCCTGCTTCCCTACTCTGAGACGCTGAAAACTGATTGACTAGAGGCCAGAGGCTATAACAAACCCACAAGCATCTTTTTTTCTTTTTTTGTTCTTTTTTTGGTCGTCTCTTTTCTTTTCCTCCTCCCAACCCCCAGAACAGTGAATTTTTTAAAGTTTAAATTTGAATTCCTTGACATCATTTAGAAACTGGGATACTCTCAGAGAGGGAAGGAGGCAAACCATAAGAGACTCTTAAATACTGAGAACAAACTGAGGGTGGATGGGGGGGTGGGGTGGGGAGAGGGGAAAGTGGGTGATGGGCATTGAGGAGGGCACCTGTTGGGATGAGCACTGGGTGTTGTATGGAAACCAATTGGACAACAAATTGTGTAAAAAAATAAATAAAAATAAAATAAAGTAAAACATATATTGATCGTTGAAAAAAAAAAAAAGAAACTGGGATATTCTACATAGCCTAGATGCTTGGCTTCGCTTTGAAAACTGGAAGATCTGTAGCTCAGGGCCCTCATGTGACAGCAGTCAGCTGGAGCCCAGTGGTTGTTGCCCCTCTATGGGAATTTGTTCTTCACTGACCACCAGCATCCCCACATTGTCAAATTTACTCATTTACACCTGGTTCCAGCAAGCTTTGTCCTGATTGTAAGACTGCATGAAAAGAAACAACAGCCTAAGGATGATGAATGCCTGTGAGGTAAGTCCATCTCGAAGGAGTAAGTTCATGGCCACCATTTTGCATTCCTATCAGCAGTGTGAGAGAGTTCCAGTTCCTCCATACCCTCACCAACATTTGATATTATCTTCTTTTTAAATTTAGCCTTTCCATAGGTGTGCAGTTTTATCTCATTGTTTCAATTTACATTTCCTCAATAACTAATGGTGTTGAACATTTTTATGTTCTTATTTGCCATCCATATATTTTCTTTTTCTTTTTTCCCCCATTCATGATTTTATTTTTTTTATTTATTTTTTTTTTGCTTCAAACAATTTTTTTAATCTTATTTTTTAAAATTTACATCCAAGTTAGTTAGCGTATAGTGCAACAATAATTTCAGGAGTAGATTCCTTAGTGCCCCTTACCCATTTAGCCCATCCCCCTTCCCACAACCCTTCCAGTAACCCTCAGTTTGTTCTCCATATTTATGAGTCTCTTCTGTTTTGTACCCCTCCTTGTTTTTATATTATTTTTGTTTCCCTTTCCTTATGTTCATCTGTTTTGTCTCTTAAAGTCCTCACATGAGTGAAGTCATATGATTTTTGTCTTTCTCCAACTAATTTCACTTAGCGTAATGCCCTCCAGTTCTATCCACGTAGTTGCAGATGGCAAGATTTCATTCTCTTTTTTTTTCAATATATGAAGTTTATTGTCAAATTGGTTTCCATACAGCACCCAGTGCTCATCCCAAAATGTGCCCTCCTCAGTACCCATCACCCACTGTCCCCTCCTTCCCACCCAAGATTTCATTCTTTTTGATTGCCAAGTAATACTCCATTGTATGTATATATACACCATATCTTCTTTATCCATTCATCCATCGATGGACATTTGGGCTCTTTCCATATTTTGGCTATTGTTGAGAGGGCTGCTATAAACATGGGGGTGCATGTGTCCCTTTGAAACAGCACACCTGTATCCCTTGGATAAATGCCTAGTAGTGCAATTGTTGGGTCGTAGGGTAGTTCTCTTTTTAGTTTTTTGAGGAACCTCCCTACTGTTTTCTAGAGTAGCTGCACCAGTTTGCGTTCCCAACCATCCATATATTTTCTGAATGAAAGTATCTTTATAAACTTTTTGCTCCATTTAATTAGGTTATTTACCTTCTTATCACTGAGTTATAAAAGGGTTTTTTTTATGTTCTGGATACAAGTATCAGATACATGGTTTTCACGTATTATTTCCAAGTCTGCAGTTTCTTTTTCATTCTCTTGTTAGGTTTATTGGGGTGGGTGGGGGGGAGCAAGGCTATCAGCAAAGAGATCAGTAGGATAAGGGGGAATGAGCTTTGCATACACATGAGAGAGCAAAAACCAGTCTTTACATACCAGAGAAGTCAGTGATCATGGGGCTAAAATTGATAGATATGGTAAAGGTAGGAGAGGGAGAGAAATGTAGAATAGAAACAGCGAGCAATAAGGAGCCATGAAGGGAATCTTGAGCCTGGGGATGGCAAAACAATATTGGAAACTCTACCTTGGGGGGTAGCACAAGAAGGACAGGGAGAAGAAAAGGCAAAAGGCGGGGAGGCCAGCTTGAATGGCAATAGGGAACATAAAGCGTGAGACTGTGGACTGTGATCTTGGCAAATGAGAAGTGAAGGAATACAGTGAATCACGTGGTATTTTCAAGTAAGGAAAGAGAAAGCATCTTGACGAATTGAATACGAAGGATAAAACTAAGGGAGAGACAATCATTATAGAAAAACGAATAGATAGAGGGATCTGAGAGATGATGTAGTTCTACTCCTCATTTTACCGTGGAGAACCTAAGGCCCAAAGAGGAGCAGTGATTTTACCAAGGTCACATAGCGAGTTAGCCGCAGAGTCAGAGGCCATCCAGATCACTGGGGTCGGACCTCGCTGCCACCATTACCTTAACCCTAACTGGGAATTCAGGGCTCTGAAGTCTCTAATCTGGAAGCATCTCCCTTCCAGAAACTTGCTGGACAAAAGCATCTGCACTTACTTCTCTGCTCCTTGCTCTTACCCACCACCCCGACTTTAAGAACCAAATGTTGCCCTGCGTGCTTTCTTCCCCCCACCTACGTACTTTTTCCTTCTTTGACCTGACAGTCACAGCACCAGAAGTCTTTATGATGGAAGCCTAGTCTGTCCTGGTTGGGGCAAGTGTCAAATTAGAACTACAGCTACATCTATCTCCACAGACATATCTCTAATCCTAATGTTGACGAAGAGGGGAAAAAAGAAGTTGCACGATGCTATCATCTTGTTTAAGTATCAAAATCTGCAGAAGAAATTCTTTGCAACGATTACGGGTACATGGACATGTACTAAAAGCACGAAACCGCTGAATTAATGAAAGTAATTAACTTTAGGGAGAGAGGGGGGGAGGGAAATGCGACTAGGAGAGAACTACCAGGGGACCCTACTTGTGTCTGCAACGTTTTCTTTTTTAAGTAAGAGAATAAAATAAAGATATTCTGAAGCTAATACGGTATAATGTTCAAAACATGCTAAAGCTAGACGGTTTATTGTTCCGATATTCTCTATTATGAGTAAGTTCGAAATGCCCCACAAGCTTTTTAAAGTTCAAATACGAAGCATCATTTACTATTGGCAGCATTCTCCCTCAATTTCCTATTATTATACTCATGATTCACGTCTACCAAAAATGTTGAAAGTTAAAACCACCAATGATCAACGTAGGCAAATGTTCTCTCTCACATCCTCCGTTTCAGAGTGTAAGGCTGCCAAATTTCTTCAAGAATGTGTTGAAGATAAGGGGGCAGTGCTAGAAGCTTTTAGATTGATGAACTTTGACATGACTTGCTCTGGGCTCCTAAGGGAGCAACTATAATTTATTAAACTGTGGCAAGAATACCCAAGGGTCCAGGAAGTCAGACAAGACGGCAATTGACCAGAACCAGCATGTGCAATCGGGAGATCTTTGTGAGGAAATGAGAAACGTCACAGGGAACAGACGCTTCAGGCGGAGCCCATGTGTGAGAATACATATCACCTGGGGTCGCCAGAGCCAACACTCCTCACTGTGTGACACCCCAGCAAGCCGGCGAGGCATCGGTCCAGAGCTCAGTGCTACCAAGAGCCTTCTCCTTTCCTGCCTCCCTCACCCTGAGGACTGTTGGCCCTTGCTCTTTGCTCCCCCTTAAACAGCTGTAATGGCAGAAGCAGCCAGAAACAGGACCACTGTGGAGCCAGGAGTTAGGGAAAAGGGTTGTGGGAATAGTCTTTTCTAGTGAGCAAGAAAACAGCCCACAATTACTGAGGGGTTATCAGAACCCAGCCCCTGTACTTAACCCATGAGATGAGTTACCTGATTTAATCCTCACCAAAAATTCCATATGATAGATAGTACCATTAGATCCAGGTTACAGATAGGAAACTAAGGTTTGAAGCGTGTAAGAGACTCGCCCAAAGTCACAGAACTACAGAGTCGCTCCAGGATGTGTCGCATACCTTGTTCCATGTCTCCAGGATACAAGGGGGGCCGAAAAGGCGATGTTTATATCAACAGTCCTCAGACTTACAACAGCCATATCATCCTCCCTAGGGAAAGTCCCCGACAAGCACCGAAAACAGTTTGGAAAATGGCACGAAAAGCCTCAATAAAGTAAATAGCAGGTTGACTCTTGGTGAACTAGTGGATTCAGGATCCCAACCACTTACTGATGCCACAATTCAGGTGAAACAATAAAATAACTGGCCAATAAGGTCGTAAGAATTCTGAGGATGCTTTCTTCAGTGTCGGTCGGTCGGTTGGTTGGTTGGTTGGTTGGTTGGTTTGGGGCCACGGAACTCTTGTACCTGAAATCTTGGGCTGAGGACAGGGTGTCAGACAGAGGCAGGGCTGCTCCAGCTGAACCTGAGGGTCGGAGAGCAGGAGCAGAGCTCCCTAGGGCTCCTTTGCAGGCCGAGCCTACAACGCCTCATCTTATAGATGAGCAAACAAAGACCTAGAGAGAGAGCTTGGTACGTTAGGGTCATAGAAATGTAATTAATATGTGCTTAATTTCTTGTGCTTAATTAACCGTGTGCCAGGTCGGTTTAAGTGTTTCACATGTAGGCTTAATCCCTACCATAGCTCTATGGGGAATGCATAATTATATCATAAACCTATAGACAAGGAAACTGAAACAGAGAGGTTGAGTAAATTGCTAAGGCAAGTCAAAGAACCAAGATCGAACCCGGACGCTTTGGCCTCAAAGACCAGGCGATTAACCATGATGATGCCTGCCCAGTTAAAGGTAGGCTGAGTCAGATCTAGATCACTGGCTTGTGGACCAGTGATCCTTCCTGTGCCCCCACACTCTGTTCACTGTCTGTTCCCATGGGGTACAATGGCAGCAGGACTTAGGGGAAGGATCCGAACAGTTTATAAACCTTAGAAGTCTGGAGAAACAAAATGTTTTCACAGCTAAAGATCATGTCTTTTGTGCTACGGGCATCATTTGGGAATTTGTTTGCCTTGGCTCGGGGTCCTCCTGGGCTCCCCTTCCAAGGAATCACGTGGTACTTCTGGAAGACATGGAATCCTAACAAGGGTTAGGAATGATTCCTTGGCATGGTGCTCTCTTATCTCCCAAGTAAGTCCTCCCTGACTCTGCCAGCTTCCCACAAAGCTGCCACACATCCTGATAAATGCCATACCCCAGATGGCAGGGCCCCACCTTGGCCTTGCTCTGAAAAGAAGCAAGAAGCTTGCGTTAGGGTGACTTAACCACACTGGTTGCCTGGGACTGTCCTGCTTTTAGCACTGACTGCATCCTGAGAAAGTCCTCGGGCCCAGGCAAACTCGGATGGTTGGTCACCTAATGTCAAGTCTCAGATGACTTGACAATTTCACAGAGCAACAACTCTCCATCGTCTCAAGATGTACCAAGAAAGGGGGGGGGGGGAAGAAAGAGGGAAAGAAAGAAAGAAAGAAAGAAAGAAAGAAAGAAAGAGAAAGAAAGAATGAGAAAGAAAGAAAGAGAGAGAAAGAATGAGAAAGAAAGAAAGAAAGAAAGAAAGAAAGAAAGAAAGAGAGAGAAAGAAAGAATGAGAAAGAAAGAAAGAAAGAAAGAAAGAAAGAAAGAAAGAGAGAGAGAAAGAAAAAGAAAGAAAGAAATCAGGGGCACCTGGGTGGCTCAGTCGGTTAAGTGTTTGACTCTTGATTTCTCTTCAGATCATGAGCTCGAGTTTGTGAATTTGAGCCCCACATTGGGCTCTGCCATGACAGTGCAGAGCCTGCTTGGAATTCTCAATCTCTCTCTCTCTCTCTCTCTCTCTCTCTCTCTCTCTCTCTTTATCTATCTCTGCCCCTCCCCCCAGTTCTCTCTCTCTCTCAAAGTAAATAAACAAACTTTAAAAAAATATATCACTCTGTAATAGGTAGGAGGCAGGAAATTGCCTGTTTTTCTCAGGTAACAGCGACCCTGATGAAAATAGGGTTGTGGGACGGAGGCCAAATTTGTGACCACGCATGGGCCCCAGAGACTCACTGCCTGAGGTTTCTTCCTGACCTAGGGAATCCTGGGAAGAAAGGATGGAAGGGGTTAGTCACACCCTGCAAGCCAAGAGCAGCACTGGCTCCCCACAGAGTGAGCTCAAAGCCTCGCCCTTCAGGAAAAGTAGAAGCTTCCCAGGCTCAACTCCTTTCTCACAAAACCCGAACAGCAAATACTGAATGAGGGACGGAGGAGAGGGAGCCAGAAAGCACGGCCATCTCCCCGTCTTGGGAAAAGCAGCTTCCCCAACCCAGCAGATCCCTGAGCCTTCACTGGACCAACCACCTCAGCCAAGCCACGGGCCCGGGCCCCCCAGGAGACTCACCTGGGCCCCAGGACAGACTCGGCTCCCCAGGAATACAGAAGCAGCCACCCATGTGTGCATCATCGTCCCCAGGTCAAAGTCCCTGGGAACACCAGCCAGAAGAGCTGGGAGGGGACAGCCTCCCAACGGTGTCCCTCCTCCCGCCTCCTCCCTGGCACAAGAAGGACCAAAACCCAGTTCAGTGCACAAAGCAGCCTTTGATATCCAGCTGCAGCAGGAGGCCCAGGGAGGGTGGGAGGGGCAGCCCAGCCCTCAGGACCCATAGTCCTTGCTCTGTCAGGCCTCTGACCAGGGAACAGAGCTCCTCCCTGCCTCTCTGCAGATTGCTCCATGCCTAGCAGGCTCTGGCACATTCCTCACATTCTAGGATTGAGATACACAGTTTGGTTCCTGTGGGGGTGGCCAGGGTGGGGGAGGAGGGCAGGGAGCATCCCAGGAATCAAGGCTGCTGTGCTTGTTTTCCCCCTGACTGCCTTGGCCCTCACGGACTTGCCTGCCAATGAGCAAGTGATCCCCACCCGGCCCCTCTCTGCAAACACCTCCCTGAGCGATCTGGGCGACACCGGAGCTGTGGGCGCAGCGTCTCACTTCGGCTCCAGCAGCATCAGGGAGCCAACCCCTCATCGGGGGGCAGGGGGGTGCGTGCAGAACCCCAGCCCCTGCTCCTAAAGTCAGGAGGAATCTGGGAAATCGCCTGATGGAGCCCAGCACCTTACACATGAGAGGACAGAGGACCAGGTATGGTAAGGTTACAGGTATGCACAAAAACCTGCTCCCACCAGACCAGCCTCTTTTCCTTTGGGGACAAAGCAGAGTTTGCAGCCGATACAGAATCAGATACAATACAGAAAACCTTCCATGACATCTTCCCAAGGAGGCCGAAAAAATATGGTTCAATGTCAACAAGATGGGCAGAGGCACGACTGACCTAACATCCAAGCCCAAGGCTTGCTAATTACTTATTATTTTCTTAATGCCTCGCACAATGTTCAGTGGTGAGTGACCATAAGAAGGAGGAGGTGCGGCCGAGAGGAGGCAGCATCCTAACCACTGGCGTGCGGGCTCTGTGCAGGCCGAGCGGGAGGTCAGCCTCACGAGCATTTTAAGGAGGGAGGTGGCCTGGCCGTGTTTATATTCTGGGAGGGGCACGGGGGTGACAGTGTGCAGGCTAGCCCGGGGCTCAGTCTCACTGGTGTGGTCACGAGTATCTACTGCACACATCAGCTCAGCCCCAGGTGGCAGGGTCGGGCTTCGGTTTCAATGCTGACTCATCTTGACTCATAGTCAACTGACTTTGCCACGGACCAGCCACTCACCATATATTACCTCATTTAAATCCCGTAGCAGCCCCATAACGTAGGCACTACCAGCTCTCTTCTGTAAGTGAGGAAACTCATAAAGAGGGGTGGATAACTTGTCCAAAGCCCCACCATCTATGAATGTGAGATTCAGGACTGGAGCCAGATCTAATCGATTCCACAGCTAAGGAGCTTCATTTCTCCAATACACGAGCTCCTTCCACAACTACAATGAAAAATGATTAGATGATCTGATAGGGAACCCTCAGAGCTTTCTGGCCACGATAGAAGGCCCAAGAGAAGAGGGCTGAGGCGGGGGCAGGGAGGCCAGAGGGACAGGGTCTCTCGGATCACAGTGCTACCGTGGGGCATGTTGTCTCTGTGCACATTTGTGTAAAGTATCCACTTCCCATAATGTCCCATGCCTTCTCCTTCATCAAAGCAGTGTTTTAGCGTTTTAGCAGTGTTCTCTTGGGCCTAAGATAAAAGAATAAGAGTTTCTTTAGAAAGTTGTCACTCAAGGGGCGCCTGAGTGGCTCAGTCGGTTAAGCATCTGACTTCAGTTCAGGTCGTGATCTCACGGTTTCTGAGTTTGAGCCCCGCATCGGGTTTTGTGCTGACAGCTCGGAGCCTGACGCCTGCTTTGGATTCTGTGTCTCCCTCTCTCTGTTCCTCCCCTACTCGCACTCTGTCTCTCTCTCTCTTTCAAAAATAAAGATTAAAAAAAAAATTAAGAAAAAAAGAAAGTTGTCACTCAAACTTTGGGAGGTACATGAGAATCAGACAGTGAAAAGAAACCATGGTTTAACTTGCACATGACGACAAATGCTCAGACTTATCATTTCTCCTCGACTTGCCTACATGCCATTCTTACACAAGTGCAACAACAGTGATCAGAAATTGTAAATGACCAAGACTAACCAAAGGAAGCCCGTCTGTCCCAGATGACACCCTGTGGCAGGTAGCTGAGACACACATTTTGGCAAGTCCATTCTGGAAACAGTCATTGCTTCTCTTGAGATGCAAGAAACTAGCGGTCTTCTGTGTCTGGGTAACTCAAATGAATGAACCTGAACAAAGGGCTTTCCAGACAGAGAGAGCAGCAGGTGCAAAGGCCCTGAGGCTGGACATGGGTGGCAAGTGAAAGGAAAAGTCTGTGTGGTCGGAGTCCATGAGGCAGGGCAGGGTATAGAGATGAGGTTAGAGAAAGCAGCTGGAGGCCAGATTGCATAGGACATTGAAGGCCATCAAAGGACTTAAGCTTCTCCTGCGAGTGACATGGGAGACAATGGAGGATACTAAATAGAGGAGTCTCATGATGGACTTATGCTTTTAAAGGGTCACCCTGGCTTCTCCTTGAAAAACAGGCTAGAGCTGGGATTCCAGGTATGCAGCAATTATAACATCCAGGAGAGAGATAATGATGGCTGGAACCAGAGTGACAGGGTAAGAGAAGCTTAGGAATTAGACGTGTATTTCAGAGTGAAGAGTATATTAACCAAGGTTCTCCGGAGAAGCAGAATCAATAAGGTATAAATATATCTGTGGTGTGAGAAAAGGCACTGCCCCATCTAAGAAGCCCCTGCTAGGCTCCAGGCAATGAGGAGTGAGGTGCCATGTTCCTCTGGCGTATGGCCAGACATTCTGATTTGTCATGGAAACCAGACATCGAGATTGTCAGGTGAAGTTCCCAAACTTTTTAATGGTCACAAACCAGGCTTGCTTCAGCAGCCCATGTACTAAAATTGGAAGGATACAGAGATTGGCATGGCCCCTATGCAAGGATGACACACAAATTCGCGTGTTTTGAGGATTGCGTGGGATCGTTGAATCATTATGTAGTTCACTGGAAACTGATATAACACTGTAAGTATTAAAAAAATTAGCGTTCCCAAACCAAGTCAGAAAATCTTCCAAAGCACCGTGCATAGGCCAGCACTTTGGAGCAGACAAACATGGCTGCCAGCCAAATCCAACCCACGAGCAGCCAGTTGGACCCTTCTGAGGTAAAACTGAATTTGTTTCCCTCGGGAAACTTACAATCTAGTCGGGATAATAAGATATACACTTGGGAACTATATAATTCAAGAGAAAAACCAAAAGGCTGTGTCAAGGGTGGCATTCCGTCCCCTCCAAAAAATGATATACTGCAGACTTAACCCCCCAGTGCCTCAGAATGTGACTTTATTTCAAATTAGGATTGTTGTAGATATAATGATTTAAGTTGAGTTCATTCTGGAGTAGGGTCGGCCCCTAAGTCAATATGACTGGTGTCCTTATAAAAAGAACACCCCATGAACACATCACAAGCAGAAGCGTCTGCAACAACGAGGGGAGTAGAGTTACGCATCCACAAGCCCAGTACCACCCGGGATTTGCCAACAAACCACCAGAGGCCAGAAAGAGGCAAGGGACGATTCTCCCTGCAGGCTTCAGAGGGGGCATAGCCACACAGACCCCTTGATTTGGGACTTCCAGCCCTCAGAACTATGAGACGATAACATTTCTGTTGTGTTAAGCCACCCAGTTTGGGCAGCTTGTTAGGACAGCCTCCACTCCGGTGTGTTCGTACCTCTCAGAGGTCAGTTTGGGCATTCGCTTTGTGGTCAGAAGACCAAAGTTCGAATCCTGGCTCTGCCATTTTCAAGTTGTATATTGTTTGGCATAGTCCCTCCTTTCTCAATAACAACGATAGTAATAGTTACATAGAGATCACAAAAAAGTTCTCCCTCGTAAAACGGTTGTGAGGACTTAAAACGGGATTTATAGGTGGGTTGTTTACTTGTGCAAATCTTGCACGTGCACGTGTGTGTGCATGATCACTGTTACGCTAGTGTTTGGCATGTTTTCCGTGCGTCTAGACTCTGAGGAGGAAGGGGCATCGTTGGTGAGTAGAATGTGCCTATCAGCCGTGATAGAGACAAAATCTCAGAGTTCCAATTAGAAAGTCTACAAGGAAATGCATCCAAGTGAAACTAGGTCTTGCTGTCTTCAGATCATCGGGAAGACTCCTTTCATTACCTCAGACAAAGGCATCCAGCCTAGCCACCCTTGCTGTATTTCTCTCCTTACTCCTTGGCTTGCCGACATTTTCGATAGACACGAATTTTGCAAGCAGTTTACTTAAGAAAGAAGAATGAAATCCCACGGTCAACCGTTTTTGTCATTATGATAGTTGGCCTTTGTGATCTAGCGAATCTGTTGCAAGCAAAAGGAGGGGCACCTGGGTGACTCGGTCGGTTAAGCACCCGACTCTTGATTTTGACTCAGAGCATGATTTCACAGTCGTGAGATCAAGCCCCAGTCAGGCTCCAAGCTGAGTGTGGAGCCTGCTTGAGATTCTCTCTCCTTCTCTCTCTGCCCCTCCCCCACTTATGCTTGAGCACATGCACATGTGTGCATGTGCTCTCTCTGTGTCAAGAAAAAAATTAAAATAAAAAAAAGGAAATGTGTGTCTCTTTCCTTTTCTAGGTGTTTTGTTTTGGGTTTGGGGTTTTGTTTTAGAGAGGGTGTGTGCATGCATGAGCAGAGGAGAGGCACAGAGAGAGAGAGAGAGAGAGAGCCAAGCAGGCTCCATGCTGTGGCTTGATCCCACAAACGGTGAGATCATGACCTGAGCTGAAATCAAGAGCCAGACCCTTAATGGACTGAGCCACCCAGGTACCCATCTAGGTGTTTTCATTGATAAATTTCATTGGGTGACCTTGGAAAAGTCAGCCATTTTTCCTTTGGTGCTTTCCTTGCATTCCTTATGTAATGTTGCTTTGGGTCCCCACCCATTCGGGTCTTGTTCCCGTGATGACTTTGTTCAAGTTCCTTTGGAAGTGGAGTCCCCAGATCTCCAGCCAGCTGTCTAGGACAGCTGCGTATTCTGTACACAGCTCTGAGGCCCTGTCCCCTCCTTTGTTTCATGTATTGTACTTCTGTTAATAGAACCCAAGCTTACATCAGCCAAAAGGAGTCATAAGGGTAGCTCATATTCTATGCATTTAGAGAGATTTATCAAAATTCAGATGCCTAGATCTTACCCAGCCCTAGTGAATCAGAATCTCTGACTAGACCCATTCCAGGTAATTCTGATGTGCATTCGGATGTCAGCAAATAATTCTCCAGGGGTTTCTTTTGCAGGGATAAGGGACAGGCCCAAGTGTAAATTTCAGGGATCTAAATGTCCCCTCAGGTCTCCTCTTCATCTCTGATATACACCAAAGTTAATTAAAAGCCTTAACCACAAGGGGGCAGCACATGCAGGAAGTCTAGCTCTTCCAATGAAAAGACTGCAAGAGGGTCCCTTTCATCTGCAAGCTTCAGCATCCATAAATAACCAAAAAAAAAAAAAAAGACTTACAGTTGTTCAGGGGTTCTCTATTGATTAAATCCTCAATCTTAATAACACAGCAGTTGGACGCGCCATTTTATAAGCAATGAAAGGGTTGTGTGAGCGAAGTCAGGTGACTTCTCCAAGGTCTTGCAGCTAGCAATTCATAGAGATGGCTTTTCTCAAACATTCCAGCCAGCAGCAGCACATACTGGAGGCTTCACCACTTAAGACAGCCGGGAGGATATAAACCAGACACGTATCCACAGCATCCCAACCCCCAACCCCTCCCTCAAGCAACATCTGTGCAGTAATAAAGATCAGAATAATCTTAACCTCCACAGAACCACATATGCCCAGAGGTTGAGCAAACAAGCAAAACAAATTTATCATACATGCACTTCACTTAAAAGGTTTCAACAATACGTGAACATCCAGGGAAAGCAGGAAAGGAAACCATTTACATACAATGGACCAGGGCTTCTTATACTGGAATATGGACATTAATGATCTGGCATCTGGGAAGAATAACGCCCCCCAAAGATGTCTTAGTCCCCAGAACCTGTGACTATGTTACCTTACGTGGCTAGAGGGACTTGGTGGATAGGTTTAAGTTAAGGAATTTGAGGAAGGGACGTTGTTTGGGTTGACCAGATGTAATCACAAGGGAAGTACGAAGGTCAGACTCAGAAGAAGATGTGACAAGAAACCCAGAAGCCAGAGGTCAGAATCAGAGAAAGCAATTTAAAGATACTGCTGCCATGCTGGTTGTAGATGGAAGATGGGGCCACGAGACGGGGAATGTGGGAAGCCAAAAGACACGGGACGGATTCTCCCCTAGAACTTCCAAGAGGAACACGGCCCTGATTTTAGCCCGGGGAGACCCGCTTCGGACTTCCGACCTCCAGAACTCTGAGACTAGAAAGCTGTGTTATTTGAAGCCCCTAAGTTCATCATTTGTTACAGCAGCCAGAGGAAACGAAAACACCTGGGAACTGGCAAGATGCAGGTCCTGATCCTGGGTCCACGAAGGGGTGAGAAGTTCCAGTGGGGCTTGCCTGCGGTGCCTGTGTGCTGCTCTTTGGACCACACTTGGAGAGTCGAGGCAGTCAGAACTCCCCCGCAGCTGGTCCTTCAAAGTCTGGAGACTTCACTTAGCACGGGATGGGAGCACGACCCCACGGACCCCTCAGTTCCTCACCTCTGACTCCCCAGGCGTCTGCCCACCTATTCCTTTTATTCCTATTTCTGCCCCCTGTTTATTTACTTTGGAGATTGTAGTCCTAAATCGGAGTGTTCACGTTCCTGCTGCCCCCTTCCCACCGTGCAACACGGTGCCTGGCATGGGATAGGCACTCTTAAGTGAATGAGTGAATGAATGAATGAATGAACGGATGAACTAAAAAATCATGGAAACTCTTAGTTGTTTTCCAAACAGCTGCCTGACCGAATCTCTCGCAACTTGTATTGGCACAACTGAGTTTGTTTTAAGCTACGTAATCCAAACGTAGCTTGGACTGAACCCAGGAGCTTAATTTTCTCAGGCTGGGCTCTATGTTCCAAGCAGATGAAACCAATCTGCACATCGATTCTTCCTCCCCCAATTTGAAAAGCCTGCTGCAGCAGGTCAGTGCCCAAGAGGCAGACTCTGAGAAGAAGATTCGCAGGCAGGAAGCGTATGGCGTTCTGCTCACAGGATCCCTGGGGGGGGGGGGGGGGGGGGGGGGGGGGGGAAAAACAGGACCAGGCAGAGGATGGAGTGGCCTGTGAAGCACACGCAACAGAGTCCTCGGCGGGTTCCTGCAGGGAGCTCGGGAGTAGGCAGGCCCTGCAGAGTCTTCCTGGGACAAGGGTACCTGATAATGACTAGTCACTGGACCAGCTACATCCTCGTAATGGCCAGTCATTGAGGGCAGGCTGACCCGGGGCGTGGGGAGGGAGGGTATGAACTGGAGAAGGCACTCTTCCGTTCTAGGCAAGCTCCAGAGAGGGACTCAGCTGAGAGCTGTCAACCACGAAAGCCGCCAGCCACTGGAGGATGGAGCGGGCCAGTCGTGATAGGTGGGGATCCAGGCAGACTCCACAACATGCACCACACATGCCTTCTGTTTCCTCAGGCACTGGGGGGAAAGCAGCTATTTAATCAAACTAAGCCCAGAATAGAGCTCTGCGTCACACCAATAGGACTAGAGAGGAGTAGACTAAAGATGCAGAAGGAAGAAGAACACTGATGTAGAAGAGTCCAGAAGGGGGGCGGGGGGCGCCTGGGTGGCTCGGTCAGTGAAGCAACCGACTTCGGCTCAGGTCCTGATCTCACAGTTCATGGGTTCGAGCCAGGCTTTGTGCTGACAGCTCGGAGCCTGGAGCCTGCTTCCAATTCTGTGTCTCCCTCTTCTCTGCCCCTCTCCCACCTGCACTCTGTCTCTCTCTCAAAAAATAAATAAAACATTTAAAACTTTAAAGAAAAAAAAAAAGAGTCCAGAAGGAGGAGAACTGGGATGGCCTTGAAAGTGTGCACGGCGTTCCTCTGAGGTGGCATGAGAGTACGGAGGAATGAGCTGTGCATTTGGAGTAGCCCGTGGGTGAAGGCCCCAGTATAACCAGGGAGGAGGAGAATAAAGGGGCCCACGGGGGTAGCATAGTGAGACGCCGATTGCCAAGGAATGAGAGGGCTGCTGGGCCCAGTGAGGGGCAGGCGGGGCGGCTGTTAAAAGTCTGCAGGGGCCCAGTCATGACAGTGTATGTCTCTCTTCCAGAAGCCTCAGGACAGAGCAGGGACAGCACACAACAGTTCAGAGCCGGCAAAGCAGGGGTGTCAGGGGGCTGGTGAGAGGGTCACTGAAATGGGCCACCTTGGAGTCAGGCTGGATGAGGAGGCCAAGGGGGATGAAAGGGGATAAGAAATCCCCGTGTCCCGAGGTCATACGGAAAAAATCCAGCAGCTGGGGGCGATTTCAGGGAGCGGGAAAGCGAAAAGGCGGAGCCTGCAGCGGAGAATTTCAGAGATGGCGTTTATAGTGGTGGAGGGTGAAACGGAGCCCATGTAGAGGGTGGTGAGGAAAGTACTGATCCGCAGGAAGGCCACCTATTCAGTTTGAAACGGTGTCATCACAGTGACAGTCCTATATATCTGGAAAAGTCGACACCACCTTCAAACCACTTTGCTCCTAACCAAAGCCCAGCGCCCTCCCTTGAAGGCAACCACAGGCCCTTTGCAGTATCCCATGAACTTTGGCTCTACATCCTAGACATGTGTATATGCGATCCCATTTCTGTAAGGAAGATTATATACACACATATGATCCTATATAGGATCATATTATATACGTTATCATATATACTCATTTGCTCACTGCTTCTCTCTCTGCCTGGGACTTAGCCCACGTTGTGAGAATGACATCTCTTGACCTGGCCTGTTGCACTTGACTTGTGACTGTAGCTTTGGGTTGAAAAGATTGGAACTCTCGGGGCACCTGGGTGGCTCAGTCGGTTAAGCATCCAACTTTGGCTCAGGTCATGATCTCACAGTCCATGAGATCGAGCCCCACATTGGGCTCTGTGCTGACAGCCCAGGGCCTGGAGCTGTGTCTCCCTCTCTCTCTGTGTCTCTTCTGTGTCTCCCTCTCTCTCTGCCCCTCCCGCACTCACACTCTGTCTCTCTATCTCTCAAAAATGAATGTTTAAAAAGATTAAAAAATGGGGCGCCTGGGTAGCTCAGTCGATTAAGCTTCCGACTTCGGCTCAGGTCACGATCTCGCAGTTTGTGAGTTCGAGCCCCGCATTGGGCTCTGTGCTGACAGTCCAGAGCCTGGAGCCTGCTTCGGATTCTGTGTCTCCCCCTCTCTCTGCCCCTCCCCCGCTCATGTTCTGTGTGTGTGTCTCTCTCTCTCTCCTTCAAAAATATATAAACGTTAAAAAGAAATTGTAACTCTTGTGGAAGAGACTTTGTGAGGACAGCCCTGGCAGCAGCCTGTGAAAGGTGAGGCCACAGCCATGGGTAAAGCCAGCCCCGAAAGGGTTCCTCTTTCCTCTCGCTAGAGGCAGAGCAAGCGAGTCCCAATGGCTGAGCCACGTGGATTTCTAACATTTTCCTGTTTCTAGGTGAGAGTTTTTAGTCTCGCTTCCTGGAATCGAAACAAAGTTCAAAACAAATTTCTAAACAAAGGGATCCTCTGCTTCCCCAGATCTCGATTCCATTCCCTGAGAGGAACGAGCCAAGGTACTTCTCCTCTGACGACTTTCCCAGCAGAGCCCCGTGGCTTCCTCCCACACCTTCCTGGTGGCCACCAATTGTTGTGAACATCCTCATGGGTGTAGATTTTTATTTCTATTAACCTTTTCTTCATGTCCTCATAATTATGCAGGGAGAAAGAAGACTGTTTTCCCAATAGAAGTTATTCGAGACTTTTCGACGGTCTAGGGTTCAACGGTCTCTCCTAAAAGCCAGCACCCAGCTGGGCAAGGTGAAAAGGATTCTAGACACATTCAAGTCTGATGCTGCCTCTGCTCAGCCTCTCAGCAGATGGTTCGAGGGTGGGGTGCATCCGCTATCAAGTGGGAAGGTCACTCCTACCTCCAGGGCTTGACAAAGTGGTTGCGAGGAGAAAATTAGAAAGATCCTTGGAAGCGTTTTGTTAATTGTGAGGTGCTGGGAAGCACGGAATGTGTTTCTTTAAACTGAGTCCACACAACTGGAGGGAGATTAATCGCAGCCTGGAATAAAGGGAAAGGAAACAGAAGCACGTCGCCTTCAAATGTGAAGTCACGCTGCTTTGAAAGCACTTGCAGTCAGACCCTCACGAGATTGTGAAATGAAGAGGCAGGCTTAAATTCTTACTGCCTTTGCAAGAGAAGGCATGGAGACGGGGCAGGAAAGCCTGAAGCCTGTTCTCCTGGTCTTTATCTGCGTACTTCCCCGCAAGGAGATGGAAACAGGGACACAGGCCAGCCTCATTTAGCATCGTTGTAATTGGCCCAGAGGAAGGACCACACCCTGAAATCCTCGTGGCAACAGAGCTCACCCCACATTCCCAGGCAGGGAAACGCTGTCAGGAACAAACTGTGGGAAGGTCCAGCAGGGCTGCGTGAGAAGAGAGAGGATGGGCTTGTCGTATGGGTAGATGTAGGTGAATGATGATAACGGCAGTGAAAGAACATGGACCGCTTCATATGGACGCACTACACCTAGTATTTTAACGGATTTACTCATTAAACACACACAACCACCCAGACAGGTAGGTGCCATCATTATCGCCATCTAAAGATGAAGAATTTGAAGGTCTGGGAAGCTGAGTAAATTTCCAAAGGTCACAGAGCTGGCAAGTGGTAGAGTTGGGACTCCGATCCCAGCAGACGGAATCCAGAGCCAGGCTGTTGACCGGGCACCACTGAGTTTGCCTAGTTTTTGCGTTTGGCAAAGAATAAGGCAATCTGCATTTACAGAACCCCAGAGTGGAAGCGATCCTGAGCATCAGTTGAGTGTTTCATTCAAAAGATACCGATTAAGCACGGGTTACAAGCAGGCTCACATCCAGGTTGGGGGGGGGGCGAGTAGCACAGGGGTACAGTGAACAGACAGGGTATATTCTTTCATGGAGCTAGCGAACTTTCCATTGGAGGAGAGAGAGAACAAGCAACAAATCAACTGGCAATGGAGGTGGAAGGGGGTAAGTAAAGCGGCAGAAAATGCAGGCACATAAGCTAATGGGCTTGAGAAATCCCTCATATCCCCAACTTGTCCAACGACCACCTTCTACACTGGAGGAAGGCGTTGCTCAAGACTCTACCATACCACGCCGCTCCCAGCGATGGGTTTATTTTCCTATCATTGTCTAGCCCCTAGGCCTCAGCACCAAGGAAAAGCAAACAAGTGCTCAAACACCCCCTTGTTGGTCCCAGGACACAAAGGACACTTCCATCCCTGCATTACACCCCAAGACCCAGGAAGAAACCCAGGCACCGCTCAGCCTGGACATGCACAGGCGTGTCCAGCAGGTGGCAGCAGCTAGCAGCCGTGCCCCCAGACCCGGACTCCCACCCAGTGCAGCCGCCCCGTGGGCCTGCACCGGGGAGGTCGAACTCCCCTATTTCATTTTGCTCATCTTGGAATACAAGACTCTAGAAGAGGACCGGGATTCATGAACCAGTCGCAGGGGCTCAGGCAGGGGCCTTTGGCTCCTGACACTGGCAAAAAGATGGATCCTGAGGCCTGTCACTGTTTCGAGCCTGGGCAGGATACGCTGCCCTGCAGAGCCCCAGCCCTGGGTGCTGCCCCTGCCCTGCCTCTCTGTGCTCCACGCCCTGTTTGGGCTCTCCAGCCGTGGGCGTAGTCTGGGGTGTACATGAGCTGGGGCTCCAGCCCTGCTCCTACCAGGCATTTGGGTCTGAGGGAGCTGCAGGATGGGGTGCTCGTGCCCTCCCATCCTCCCCACTACCCTCTGCTCCTTCCTGCTCTGACCAGGGCCTACTAGTCCACTTGCTTTCAAAGCCACATTCTACAGCCCAGACTCAGAGGGGATGGCAGAAGGAGAGACGGCACCTGACGATACAGAACTGGACTGCCTTTTCACCCCCCAGGTGATAAGTGAGGTTGGAAGATTGGAGTACTTAAAGGCAAATGGGGTGAAAAAAAAATGAAATGAAAAGTGTTTAAGTTGGAAACTATCCCCACTCTAAAGTGACATGATCTTACAGGTCAAAAATCATAAGGAATCCAATTTTTAAAAACCATTAGAATAGAGGAGTTTAGCAAGGTTGCAGGATATAAGAACAATATACAAACATCAATTTTTTTCTCTGCATTAACGATGAACAATCCAAAAATGAAATTAAGAAAACAATTCAATTTACAATAGCATCAAAAATAATAAAATACTTAGAAATATGTTCAACAAAAGAAGGGCAAAACCTATACTCTGGGAGCTACAAAACATCATTGAAATAAATTATAGATCTCAGTGAAGGAAAACATTTCATGTTCATGGATTTGGAAGATTTAATACTATTAAGATGGCAAGACTCCCCAGACTAATCTAGATATTCAATGTAATCTCTATCAAAATCTCAGCAGCTTCTTTTCTAGAAACTGACAAGCTGACACTAACATCCATATAGAAACTTAGGAACCCAGCATAGCCAAACGGTCTTGAAAACAAAGGGTAGGGGAGCCTGGGTGGCTCAGTCGGTTAAGCGGCCGACTTCGGCTCAGGTCATGATCTCGCAGTCTGTGGGTGCGAGCCCCGCGTCGGGCTCTGTGCTGACAGCTCAGAGCCTGGAGCCTGTTTCAGATTCTGTGTCTGCCTCTCTCTGACCCTCCCCCATTCATGCTCTGTCTCTCTCTGTCTCTAAAATAAATAAACATTAAAAAAAAATTAAAAAAAAAAAAGAAAACAAAGGGTAAAGTTGTCAATTTTACACTTCTTGATTTCAAAACTTACTATAAAGGAATGGTAATCAAACAGTGCAGTACTGATATAAGGATAGATCATTGCAATAGAATTGAGAGTCCGGAAATAAACCCATGTCAATTGATTTTCCACAAGGGGACCAAATCAATGGAGGAAAAATTAGTCTTTCAACAAATGGTGCTGGGAGAACTGCATGGCCACATGCAGAAGAATGAAGTTGGATCCTTACCTCGCACTATTACACAAATCAACTCACGGTAATGGAAATGTAGTATTGTCTTTAACTAATGAGGCTCTGATTCATTTTGGTAATGAGGCAGCTAGAGACCTTCTAGCTGCCTCTAGAAGAAAGTGTCAAATTTTGGCCCTTAAAGCAACTGGGGGAGAAAGAGCCCACACTTTCCCTGCTGCCCTGTCTTGGGCATAATATATATAATATCCCTCAACTGGCTCTGGGCATCCTCTCTCAAATATCAGAATGCCAAAGTTGCTGCTGAGACTGTGCTTGAGCTCCAGGGTAAGCTAAGGTGGTCACCAACCTCCCTGGCTGAGCAAAAATCATCACAGCCTTCTTTTACTGAGGGACCCCTCAACCACATTATATTCTCAAACCTCAGTAGAGTGAAGAGGCTGGGCAGGCCTGGCTTATTATTCTCCCTGCTTCCACAAAATATAAGATGACATGCTCTACGTAGCCCTGGATTTTTTGTACCAACTGTATCAATCTACTATTTTCTAAGTCATCAATTCAGTTATAACCACAGCTCCAAATCCATGGGTAGGACTGGAACAACACTATTCGTACTTTAAAAAGACCCTATTGATCTTGGGGAGCTTGGGCCTTCAGAAGATACTAGGAACGTCCAGTCAGCTGGCAGGCAGATGATATAGCAATGTGAGTAGCCTAGAGAGAAACAGGCCCACTCCAATTTTCTGTCACTTTCCTAAACCTACAGAGACCATCTCACCCCGTCACTGAAAATGAATTCAGGCCCAAGGAGGGTGGGGGGGAGAGGGACGTCCGTGCAAGGCCTCAGCCCTGCCACTTTTGCACTTCCCCCTGGGATGTGGTAGGAGACCATCAACCCTCATTCTTCATGGCTGAATCCTGGCTCATAATCTCATTTGATTCATAATACGATCATGCTCCCAAGTAAGTAGAGCCATCAGCAGCTCATCGGTGCAGAGCTGGCCTGAACAATTGCCGAGTAGGTTGAGTCGAGACGAAAAATGCCCCTCCTCATACCTGTTGCTCTTAAGAGACAAAGCAAAGCCCTTTCCTTAACCCCATCCTTGTGAGACTACAGCGTCCCCACTTCCATAGGAAGTGTCGAAGAGGTTACCGTAAACGTAAAGGTTAAAGAGGATCCATGAGATACAATTTCTTTACAGTTAGGCCATTTCAGCAAAAAGTCTAGGGGCAGGAGACACAACGTTGACGAACCATGAAGCAAGGCTGACTCTAGTCCGAAGGAAGCTTGTACAACTGTTACAACAAGCTCATTGTGAGTCATTAAGAAAAGCTAAGAATTGCTATGGGATGGGAAGTGGGGCTGGAGGAATGTCAGGGGGCTGGAGGAAAATAATCATAAACAATAGAGAACTTTATGCCCACCCTGGCAGGCATAAGCCAAGCTTGGCTAAAACTAACTTTGCTAGCCAAACTTGGCTCAAATTAACTTTCCTGCTGGTAGAATTAGCATAGAGGTAAAGAATTTTTCAAACCAGAAGTTCTTTTAGAAAATACCCAGTCTAGAGTGTATCTATATAGTTTTTAAAGCCTCATCTAGATTTTAAAAGGACATTATTTTTTTTTTTAGTTCAGAATCATTGTTTTATTTTTTTCTTTTTTTTTTAATTTTTCTTTTAACGTTTATTTATTTTTGAGACAGAGAGAGACAGAGCATGAATGGGGGAGGGTCAGAGAGAGAGAGATACAGAATCTGAAACAGGCTCCAGGCTCTGAGCTGTCAGCACAGAGCCTGACGCAGGGCTTGAACCACGGACCGCAAAATCATGACCTGAGCTGAAGTCGGCCGCTTAACCGACTGAGCCACCCAGGCGCCCCCAGAATCATTGTTTTAAAAAGAAATGTAACTTGGAGCTCCATAATCAACAACAAAGAAAATCTTTATGAATCTTATTTACCCTCACAACAATCCGGTGAGGCAGCACTGCTATTGTTCCCTTTTTACAGATGAAGAAACTGAGGTACACAAGACTGAAGTACTTGCCAGGGTCACACAGAGAGGCTGCTGTTGTACAGCAGGGCACAAGAAGAGCTTCCTTGTTTAAAGCAGGGTAGAGGGCAGGGTTCAGAGCGAGGAAGGTGTCAGTATCCCGGCAAATGACCCTTCCCCACAGCTCACATGACCCTGTTTGAAAAAGTCTGATAAGAAAATCAGGAGACAGAGGTTGAAAATGGTGGCGGCTGGGTCCTGGGTTTCTGGGCTGCCAGGTCAGGCCGGGGCACAGCTGAGGACTTCCATGCCGAGTGGGGCCCACGACGCAGAGGGCTCAGCTCTCACATGGAAAGCCCTCACCTACTTTGTAGGGCTCCTTGGCCTGGGAGCAAGCACGCCGAACGTCCTCCTGAAGTCACATCACAGACGGCACGACCCACGTATGTCACCAAGCCCTTTCCCTGGGGAGATGGTAATCATACTCTATTCCGTAACTCTGGCGTGAATTCACCTCCCAGCAGCTGTGAAGATTAACAAAGAGAACCCAGACCGCTACCCAGTTGGGGACCACAGCACTGGTCTGGACCATGACTCTGCACGTGGACCAGAAAAATACATGAGACCCTACGCTTACCTTCCTCACTTGTATCAAATGATGTCCAGGATACTGACCTTCCATGCCTTCGCTTATGGCAGGAGGTGGCTTAGATAAATAACCCACATTGGTCCATGGGGATGAAAGAAAGAAAGAAAACCAGAAGATAAACGGAATCACTAAAGGTTCAGGTAGAATAAAAATATGACAAAGATAATAAGGACAAATCCTTAGGGTCCAGAAACAAGCACGGAAATCAAAGCCCTGTGAATAAATGAGAGCAGGTGCCATGGTGACTCTGAGGTGTTAGTGAGAACATGAGTCCTTGGAGCTGGGGCTGGCCTTCTAATTCCCCTTCCTCCTTACTAAAGATGACTTTGGACCTAGGTCAAGCGGGGGAGCTGGAAAGGCGCTCCGTGCATAAAGCTTGAAGTCTGAAAGTGTTGCTATTTCATCAAAAAGGAATTAGAAAACTTCCTTCCACCTTCCAAGGACCCCCTAAAGAAGCTGTGTGTCTATCTGAGGCCTTGTGTGGAAAAATCAAATACCCAGGCCTGCTCTGTAGGAAGATACAGGATCTGAATTTACCCTGAGGTCTGTAGGAATCCCAATCAGGGGAGTTAGTGACAAAAACTAGCCCCTGGATGTTAATTCTCTAAGGAAATAACAGAAACAATCACAAAACTACTCTTTCACAGTGTAGGGTTAATGAGAAGCCTTTTTTTTTTTTTTTTTTTTTATGTTAAAGAGTAGTTCAGAGTACTTTGCCCTTGAACAACATGGGTTTGAACTGCGCGGGTCCACTTACACACAGATTTTTTTGATAAATACAGGACAGTACTGTCCATGTATTTTCTCTTCCTTATGAGTTTCTTTTTTTTACTCAGTACGTTTAATGGGATGATTTCCACAAACTATACACAAAGTTTCTAACCGTCACAATTCAGTAAAATACAAAAGATGACCTTAAAGATTATGGGAAGAGAAGGCAACACCAGTGGTGACACCTTCCAATCCCGGTGGATCTAGGGGTGGGGAGGGGGTGATGGTTTCTTTTTCACCCGAGCCCCTTATTTCAATGTACAAAGGAATTACTCTGATTGATATTAAATTGGATTGAAAACAAAGTGGACTAAAAAGCAAATCTACTCTATGTTGGTATGGAAATGGGAAAAAAGAATGAGTCTTTCAAAGTAGGATGGGAGACAGTTGGGGAAAGATTCTGTGGTTCACACTGCTCCATTTTTACTGAAAGTAAAATCAGGGCAGCCCAGTATTTCTTTTCTTTAATCCCCTTTGCATATGCTTGCAAGTTTCACCAGCTGTCCACACGGTCATCTTCACTTTCCTCAAAGTTTCCTGCCACTCCCTTTCTCTCTTGGCTTTTTCTCCAGCTTCTATCTTTTCTCCCCCTGTTACTTCCTTTCACGCACCTCTCCCCACCGCTCCTGCTTCTCTCTCTTGCCTTTCAATTTCCAGCTCAGCAAAGCCTGTGGCTGTCTGTTTATACACTGTTTGTTTGAACAGCTCAGGATCCCCCTCCTCCACATGTGTAGGTTTCGTTTCTCCTTTAATTGCTTGTTTCACTCTCTCACAGTGTGTTCTATGTATTCTTTTCCTGCTTGATTTATATCCAGGGTCCTCTTCCTTTGCTCCTGATCCAGGAGCAACTTGTAAGCTTCGTCCACAGCTTCAAAAGCCTTTTGTGCTATCAGCATCATCTAAATTTTTGTCAGGATGCACCAATATGGATAACTGTCAAAATGTCTTTTTTATTCCTTCATCTGTCACTTCAGGATCGATCTGAAGAACCTCAAATGGGTTCAAATTGGAAGTAGGAAGAAACAGGACAGGTCGATCTTTCAATCTGACTTTTGGACGTTAGAACTGAATCTGTCTTTTCTATTTGTTTCACCTCACTGTAGAAGGTCATAAATGTTTCCTCAATGCTCCCTCTGCCAGCTGAATCGCTGCTCATTCCTAGAGCCACCATTTCTCCTTCTTGATGACTGTCTTAATTACATTTTCTTTTCTCCAGCTTGCTTTATTAGAAGAATACAGTATATAATATATATAACATAGAAAATATGCATTAATGCCTATTTATGTTATTAGTAACAGTTCTGATTAACAGTTGGCATTAGTAATTAATTCTGGGGGGAGTCAAAAGTTACACACAGATTTCCAACTGTGCATGGGGTCAGCATTTCTAACCCCTGCATTGTTCAAGGGTCAACTGTAGATCACAGAGAGATACTCATCACACGAGGAAGTTAACTAATGAGAGAGAAACCCGGCAGCTGCAACCAGACAGTAAATCAGCACTGAAAGAATGGGAAATAATAGAGCTAGAAATGAAAGAATAGGCAATTCAAAGTAATTTAAGAGATTTTTAAAATTAGGAACCATAATGAAGCAATAGAGTATTATGGGAAAAGGTACAGACAGATTTGATAAATAACAAAATCGAAGCCCTGGAAACGAAACACAAAGGCACTGCGTAGAAGGACTCACTGGGTAAATTAAATAAAAGATTCAGCACAGCAGAGGAAAAAAT
Source organism: Panthera uncia (assembly GCF_023721935.1). Classification (NCBI taxonomy): domain Eukaryota; kingdom Metazoa; phylum Chordata; class Mammalia; order Carnivora; family Felidae; genus Panthera; species Panthera uncia. The sequence continues at coordinate 53,469 of NW_026059458.1, forward strand.
TAGTGAGCCCAAACACAGATCTGCAGAAATCACTCAGAATGTGGCAGGGAGAAACCAGAAAATGAAAGAATTAACCAAGCAAGATGGAAGATGGAAGGAGATGCCCGATGGAATCTGATAGAACTTGCACAGGAGAGGCTCAAAGAGATGGTATTCACAGGGAGAGTGATGAGGAATATTCCAGAATGGAAGACATGAATCTTCAGATTGAAAATGCACACCAAGTTCTAAAGAAGGTAGATAAAAATAACAGGTTTTTTAAAAATATGATTTCTATTTCTTTGCAGGTTTTGTGTGTTCAGGTCTTTCCTCCCAATCCTTTTGTCTGGGTTTAATTTCCATTTCATCTAAATGTTCATTTTGGTAAGATGAAAAAAGTAAGTAAAAATATAAGAATACAGATTGACAAAATAAACACAAATAATATGTATAGAAGGAAATAACAGTAATCGATAAAATTAATGAAATTATTTCTATGTTTTAAGAGCTCATTTTCTGGGTACTGTTGTTGTAGAATTATTTATTGCTTCTGTGACAAACAGGCCGTTTCTCCATGGGCAGATCAGAAATCCACTTCTGGGGTGATTTCACTCTCAGTGTACTGTCTATGCAGTCAGTAAAGCCTTCCAGGGGAAACACACCAGCAGGGGGAGGGAGCCTGTGGGAAGAGGAGGGGGACCACCAAATGCCAGAAACTTGACACCAAAGAAACACAGACTAAGAGTGACACCCAGTGGCCAGACTACCCGCATAGCGCAGGATGCTTCCCAGGACCCCCACATCCTGGCTGCTGCTTGTGGCCAGATCGTTTGTGGGGGTTTCCTCTCATTGATGTGTTTCAGGGAGGTCTGTGATCTAGAGAGTGCTTTGGTGGGGGTGTGAGGAGCCGGTTCCCCTCTCTCCTCCTCTGCCATCTATCCCTGTCTCCTGGCTCACTTTCCCCTTCCCTACCCAATGTGCAGTCTCTGGTGATGGGGTCCCATAAGTGACCAGGTAGAGAGGTCAACAGAAGACACGATGGAAACAAGGAGAATTTCTCCCACCACCACTTCGATACAGGGGTGATGTGCTCCATGGTGAGAGTGTATCCCCTACAGCTAAGCCAGTTAAAATGTGATAAATTAATTTAGCGGTACTGACCTCTTGAAATTCAGGGAGAGGGTATAAGATATTGGAGTGCCAGTGCAGACAATCCACGTCATCACAAAAAAGGTCCCGATGAAATTAGACCTCGTTAGATCCACCCCATTTCTGCAAATAGTGCTGCGGGTATGTTTCTAAACTCTCCAGCAACAGCCAACTTGGAGATTGCACTAAGGAAACGCTGGCTCAGATGCAAAAGCCCAGAAGAAAATTATAAAATCTGACACCTATCCCACCACCCAATTAAATCGTCTCTCAGAAGTCACCACCAATAATCACCACCACAATAAGAACTAGCACAAATTGATCACACACACACACACACACACACACACACACACACACACACACACCATGCCAAGCACCATCATAATTGCCTTACATGCACTGGCTCATTTAAATTCTATTAGGCAATCCTATTAGGCAACTACTAATATTATACTCATTTTACAGATGAGAAATTTGAGGCATAGGAAGAGAAATTAATGTGTCCAAAGTCACAGAGCTGGTGAACTAACGAAAACACATGATGTTCTCACATCGTCCCCAAACGCCCTTCAGGCAGGCTGAACCTTGGAGGATGTAGACAATCCTAGGCAAAAACGTGAAGGAGGGTACAAAAAGTAGTGGGAAAGAAATAGATGAAGACTTGGCAGTCAAACGTTCAATGTATGTTTGGCAGATAATACAGAGTCCATATGAACTATGGCCAAAAAAAATTATATGGAATGCAGTATTATGAGTCATGATGATGGGGGGCGGAGAACGGCAGCCAGATTGTGCTGCATGTTGTACATCAGACTGAAGAGATTGAAATTAACCTTGTAGGCAGTGGTGAGTGATGAAGGATTTATAAACGAGTAAATGTCACAGTCAAGATTAATGTCCTTACAAAGATGTATTTGGTTGTGGTGTCTAGATGGTATACAGATGAAGTATGAGTTTGAGCATGGGTCATCCTTTAAAAAATTTTTTTTTACATTTATGTATTTTTGATAGACAGAGAGAAACAGAGCACAAGTGGGGGAGGGGCAGAGAGAGAAGGAGACACAGAATTGGAAGCAGGCTCCAGGCTCCGAGCTGTCAGCACAGAGCCTGATGCGGGGCTCGAACCCACAAACCGTGAGATCATGACCTGAGCCAAAGCCGGATGCTTAACCGACTGAGCCACCCAGGTGCCCCAAGCATAGGTCATTCTTCCACAAATTCAGTCTGTCTTAGTCAATGTACCATGTGCGTGAGAAAAAAAAATATCTGTTCTATAGTGATAGGATATGGTGTTCTCTAAATATCAGTTATGTCAAGATGATTCGTTTTGGGATGATCTTTATTTTTACTGACTTTGTGTATTCTTCCAGTTATGTGTGAATTTTTGTTCTTTTAATTGCTGAGGGTGTTAAGATCTCCAACTGTGATTGTAGAATTTTCATTTCTTCCTTAAATTCTCTCAATTGCTTCTTTGTGTATTTTAAGGATCTATTATTCAGCACCCACATTAATGATTGTATATCTTTTTGGGTACGACAGCCACTCCAGCCTTCATGTGCTTGCAGTTTACGTGATATATTTTCCAATCCCTTTGCTTTTAAACTATCTTTATGTTTAAAATGTACATCTTGTGAAGAGCATTTGTTAGGTCTCACTTTTTTTCCTCAGCTCTGACAATCACTCCCCAGTAATTAGAGTGTTACTTTACAGACTTCTAGACCCCATAGTTTGTGATGAGAAATCAAATGTCTTTAGACTTGATATTTTGTAAAGAAAAAGCATTCATGACACTTGTTAAAGATGTTAAGAAAGACTCTATTTGAGAAGGGACTACTGTAGTGGGGGTTTTACAGTAGGGAAGACAGATCAGGCTCAACTCCGAATACAAGACGAAGTGAAGATTTATAGCCAAGGAGCAGCACAGGGGAAGTAAATGGAAAATTGCTAAAACAAAATATCAGGAATATGAGGATTCTTGATAGTCTTGCTCAACAGAATTCTTGCTGAAGGCAAGCCAGGATGATAAGATATTGAGGGTAGGAGGTGAGGAATTTGATCAGATCTCAAGGGTGATCAGATACTAAGAGGGAACTGTGGCTAAACGGACTCAGCAGGATTCTTGTTACACCTGGGCTAAGTGGACCAAGGGCAGAGCCTAAGGCTGGGACCTAGTCAGACTCAGGAACTTGATTCAAGTTTGGTCGAGGTAGAGAATCTGTCATATTCCACCGTATGCCGTGTGTCATTTTCCCTAGCTCTTTCAACATTTTCTCTTTACCTTTGGTTTTCAACACTTGGACTATGATGTGACTAGGTGTAGTTTTCTTCTAATTTATCTTACGGAGCTTCTTGAATTTGTACCTGTGAGAAGATGTCTGCCCTATTCTACCCCCTCCCCCTTTCATTTGAGGAGTCCAATTATGTGGGGAGTCTATAATGTTAGACCTTTTGATATTGTCTCCCATGTCCCTGAGGCTCTGTTGACCTTTTTTTTAATTTTCTTTGAACAGTTTGAGGATTACAACAAAATTGAGATGAAGATACAGAGATTTCCTACATACCCACTAGCCCCCCCTCCCCCAACACACACATGCATAGCCACCCCTGTTAACATGACTGGTACAATATTTACCAAGGATGAATCCACATTGACACAGCATAATCACCCAAAGTCCATAGTTTGTCATAGGATTCATTCTTGCTGTTGGATATGCTATGGCTTTGGACAATGTACAATGACATACAGTCATCATTATATCATACAGAATATTTTCACTGCTTTAAAAATCCTCTATGCCCTGCTTATTCATCACAACCCCCTCCCCCACAATCACTGGTCTTTTTACTATTTCCATAGTTTTTCTTTTTCCAGAGTGTCATATAGTTGGAATCATACAGTATACAGCCTTTTCAGAGTGGCTTCTTCCACTTAGCAAGATGCATTTAAGGTTCCTCCATGTCTTTCTGTGGCTTGATAACTTGTTTCTTTTTAGTATTGAATAATATTCCATTGTCAGGATGAACCACAGTTTATCTATCCTTTTACCCATTGCAGGACATCTTGGCTGCTTCCAAATTTTGGCAATTAGGAATAAATATCCATGTCCAATTTTTTACATGAACATAAATTTTCAACTCCTTACAGTTAACACCAAGGAGTGCAATTACTGGATCTTATGATAAGACTATATTGCTTTTGTAAGAAACCACCAAACTGTCTTCTAAGGTGTCTGTACCATTTGCATTTCCACTAACAATAAATGAGAGTTCCTGTTGCTTCACATCTTCACCAGCATTTGGTGATGTCAGTATTCCAGAATTTGGGCATTCTAATACGTATGTCATGGTATAAATGTGCATTTCCCTAATGACAAATGATGAGGAACATCTGTTCATATACTTATTTTCCTTCTGCATATCTTCTTTAGTGAGGTGTCTGTTAAAGTCTTTGGTCTGTTTTTTAATTGGGGTGTTAGTTTTGTTATTGTTGAGTTTTAAGAGTTCTTTGCTTATTTTGGACACCAGTCCTTTATCAGATACATTTTTTAAATAAATGTTTTCTCCCCAACTGTGGCTTGTCTTCTCATTCTCTTGACATTGTCTTTCACAGAAGCACAAGGTGTTTGTTTGTATTAATTTTAATGAAATCCAGTTTGCCAATTATTTCTTCCAAGGATCATGTCTTCCCAAGGTCATCTAGGTTTTCTCCTATGTTATCTTGTAGGAGTTTTATCGTTTCACATTTTACATTTAGGTCTGTGCTCCATTTTGAGTTAATTATTGTGAAGGATGTAAGTTCTGTGTCTAGACCAGACACAGGCCCAGATGTCCAGTTATTCCAGCACCATTTGTTGAAAAGACTGTCTTGGCTGCATTCTTGTGCTTTTGTTCCTTTGTCAAAGATCAGCTGACTATATTTATGGGAGACTATTTCCTGGGCTCTCTGTTCTCCTCCATTAATCTATTTGCCTATCTTTTCCAATACCACACTGTCTTGATCACTGCAGCTTTATAGTAAGTCTTGAATTCAGCTAGCATTAGTCCTCCAATTTTGTTCTTCTCTTTCAATATTGTGTTAGCTCTTCTGAGTCATTTGCCTCACTCCATATAAATTTTAAAATCATTTTGCCAATATCCATAAAATAACTTACTGGGAGTTTGATTGGGATTGCATTGAATCTACAGATCAAGCTGGGGAGAACAGACAGCTTGACAATATTGAGTCTTCTCACTCATGAACATGAATATATCTCCATTTATGTAGTTCTTTGATTTCATTTATCAGAGTTTAATAGATTTCCTAATACAGATCTTGTACATACTTTGTTAGTAAGTATTTCCTTTTGGTGCTAATGTAAATGGTATTGTGTTTTTAATTTCAAATTCCACTTGTTCATTGTTAGTATTTAGAAAAGCAATTGATGTCTATATGCCAACTTGTATTTTGAAAACTTGCTATGACTACTTATTGTACATTGTCCAAAGCCATAGCATATGATCATGTCATTTGTGAACAATGATAGTTTTAAGTCTTTCTTCCCAACCTGTATACCTTTGGTTTCCTTTTCTTGCCATACTGCATTAGCAAGGACTTCTAGTACAATGCTGAAACTGAGTTCCGAGTAGGGATATCCTTGCCTTGTACCTAACCTTAGAGGGAAAGTTTTGAGTTTCTCACAATTAAGTATGGTGTTACCTGTAGGTTTTTTGCAGACAGTCTTTATCAAGTTGAGACAGTTCCCCTCTATTCTTAGTTTACTGAGAGTTTTTATCTTGAATGGGTGTTAGATTTTATTAAATGTTTTTTCTGCATCTATTGATATGATCATGTGATTTTTTTCTATGGGATGGATTATATTAATTGATTTTCAATGTTAAACCTGCTTGCATATCTGGATAAATCCCACTTGGTCATAGTATATAATTTTTTTATACTTTTTTGGATTCAATTTGCTAATATTTTGTTGAGGACTTTTGCATCTATGGTCACAAGAGGTATTGCAGTTTTCTATTCTTGTGATGTTTATGTTTGGTTTGGTATTAGAGTAATACTGGCCCCATAGAATGAATTAGGAAGTATTCCCTCTGCTTCTATCCTCTAGAAGAGATTTTAGAGCATTGATATAATTTCTAACTTAAACATCTGGTAGAATTCACCCAGGAGCCCATCTGGGTCAGGTTCTTTCTTTTTTGGAAGTTTATTAATTGTCAATTCAATTTCCTTAATAGATAAGGGCTTATTCAGAGCATCTATTTCTTCTTGTGTGACTTTGGACAGGTTGTTCATTTCAAGGAATTAGTCCATTTTGTCTACATTGTCAGATTTGTGGGCATAGAATTGTTCATACTATTTCTTTATTATCCTTTAATTTCTGTGGGTTCTAATAATAATGTCCCCTCCTTTGTTTCTGATATCAGCGATTTGTGTCCTCCCTCTTTCTTCATCTATTTTATTTTTTATATATTTTATTCATCTTTTCAAAGAGCAGTTTTGAGTTTCATTGATTTTTCTCTATTGATTTCCCGTTTTCAATTTCATTGGCTTTTGCTCTAATCATTACTATTTCTTTTCTTCTATGTACTGTGGATTTAATTTGCTCTTCTTTTTCTAGTTTCCTAAGGTGGAAACATAGATTATCAATTTCAGATATTTCTTTTTTTTAATAAACGCATTCAATGCTAGAAATTTCCCTCTAAGTACTACTTTCATTGCATCCCACAAACTTTGATAAGTTATGATTTCCATTTCATTGAGTTCCAAATTTTCTTTTAAATTTCTCTTGAGATTTCTTCTAGAATCCATGTGTTATTTAAAAGTGTGCTATTTATAGGGCACCTGGGTGGCTCGATCGGTTGAGTGTCCGACTTCAGCTCAGGTCATGATCTCACAGTTCATGAGTTCAAGCCCCACATTGGGCTCACTGCTGTCGGTGCAGAGCCTGCTTTGGATCCTCTGTCCCCACCCCCACCCCCACCCCCTGTCCCTCCTCTGTTCACACACGCCCTGTCTCTCAAAAATAAATAAACATTAAAAAAATTTAAAAGTGTGCTGTTTAATCTCCACATCTTTTGGGATTTTCCAGTTATCTTTCTGTTATTGATTTCTAGCTTAATCCTGCGGCAGTGTGATAGCAGAAATCGTATGATTCTATTCTACATGAGGAGTGTTTTAAAATTTTTAAAATGCATACCTAATATTCAATACAATCATTAAAAAAACAGTCAAGCTAAAAGAAGACAGGAAAAGAAGAAAATGGAACAAAGGACAAATGGAACAACAACAATAGCAACAAGAAAAAGGTTAACAAGATGGTAAATTTAGGCCCAACCAATAATAATTACATTAAGTGAAAATGGCCTAAACTCTCCACTTAAAGATTGCCAGATTGGATAAAGGGAACTAAATATATAAGTATAAATATAAAGATATAACTAGGTTAAAAATAAAAGTATAAAAATAGAAATGCCATTCAAACACCAATCAAAAGAAATGCCTCATATTGATTAAAGCAAATTTCAGAACGAGGAACATGATCAGGGATAAATAGAAACATTTTGTAATAATAAAAAGGATAACATATTTAAAAGATATTAACAATCTTAAAAGAGTATGCACCAGGGCTCCTAGTTGGCTCAGTCAGTGGGGCATGCAACTCTTGATCTTGGGCTTGTGAGTTCAAGCCACTATTGGGTGTAGAGATTACTTAAAAATAAAATCTCTTTTTAAAAAGTGTATGTACCCGCCCTCTGCCCCTCCCCCACTCATGCTCTGTCTCACTCTGTCTCTCAAAAATAAATGTTAAAAAAAATTTAAAAAAAAAGGGGGGGGGGGTACCTGGGTGGCTCAGTCACTTGAGTGTCCAACTTCG